>NC_068444.1:36275063-36380063 GCF_023373465.1 Oncorhynchus keta | reverse complement strand
GCAAGGTGCCAGGCAAGGTGCCAGGAAGGCTCTGTGGAGTCTCTCTCTCCCACCCTGTCTCTATCAGTGATTCATCTCACAGCTCAGCTTGAGAACTTGCCTCTTCTGTCATCTCAAAACTGCTTTACATACATCTGAGGGAGAGGAGTGATGCGGTGTGGGGCGCTGGTAGCCCCAGTCCAGCCAGCCAAGCCAGGGCCTCCCACTCATGCAGAGAGATATCACAAGGGCTCACCTCGGCCTGTCAATCCCGCCAGGCGGGAAGGGGTCTCCAGGGGGGCGAGGCTGGACCTCCGCTGGTGCTCTCTACTCTTCCCTTCCTCTCCTCCTTTCTCTTCGCCTTCTCTCTCCTTTTTTCTCTCTTCTCCTCTCCTTTCATCCTCTCCTCTAATCTACCGACTGCTGGGACCATTCAGAATGCCTTCAAGTTAAAAGGTTAATCTCCACATAGTCCTACAGTACCACTATGCGTTACATGTGTGAAAAAAATGATTGCATATAATCTATGTTGTTGTTCCACTGCATGTGAATTGATGAATAATATTCGTTCATGAATAACATTTGCTCCATGTCTTATTTGCCCTGAGAGACCTTAAGGCATCTACCTCTTTGCGCCAATGTGATGGGTGAGTTTGTGAAATCAAGCGTTTACTATAAGGGGAAATGTAATATCATTGTATATTCAGGAACTTGTTGTCGAAGCATGGCTGATTCTCCACGCCTTGGGACGCCGGCTTGGCAACACTGACATTATTTCCTCAGGCCACAGGGCAATGAAATCACACAACACAGTGAGCATGTAGAATATGCTTCTATATGATATGCAGTGAGCATATTGCTTTCTGCCTGCAGGTCCACCCGAGGCTATAAGATATCAGAACATGTAGTGATATCAATCTCTCTCATAAATAACCATCCATAACTTATGGATGAACGAACAAATCCACTAGCACAGAACATGATAGACAAATGAAAGCTCCAAACAATGAGACTTACCCTACCAACGTAATAATAGCAAAACACACTACAACAACTCCGTCCGATGCATCTACATTATATCATTAAATCGACGGGACGACTCTGTGGAATAGATAGAAACAAGACAAACAAACACAATGACAATGTACGAGCGCAGGAGCGCAGACACATAGTGTGTGTCTATGTTTTCTGTTCTCTCCGCTAAATCGCCGGCTCGGGACGGAGCTGAGCCAATCATGCTTTCACACCCGCGTTGCCACGGGAGCAGCGACCTGGCAGGCATGTTGTAAAGTGACAGTCAGACCCAGAGCAGGGCTGTCACGTTGTTGTCTACTCACAGGGGGGTCTAGGTCCTCTGCATGTACCGTGGTGACCACAGTCCCCTTGACTGCGTTGGGAGCCACCATGCCCCTGTACAACACCTGGCTGAACACTGGAGAGTAGTCATTCATATCCTGGAGAAGGAAGAGAGAAACACACGCATGTAATTAGTGAGTTTCTGAATCAACAGCATTTTTACCCTAAAAGCCTACTACTACCACCACCACCATAATAAAGATACCCCTCATGGTAAATGCTTCCAGTTGTCAGAATGACAGTCTCTGTGAGCTTGATTGAATCCAGCATTATTGTGAATTTGTGAAGTAGCTAGCGCTGTCACTGCTGACGGACATGGCAAGCCATCTTCCTCGGCTACTCCTTTGATTTCCTCTGAAGGACTGGCTGCATTTACAACTGTCAGCCTGGTCTAGATGGGCTCACATTAACACTTAGGCAAAGCACTAAATCAAAATGGCAGATACTCAATAGGAGATCATGGGGCTTCATGAAGACTGACATGTGCGGCAGAGGGACTGTTTTAACTTCTGGCCTGAGAGAGATCATTAGACCCTGTGTGTGAACCACGGAGACGAAAGCTCTATATGAAGCTTAGCAAACCCCCTAGTACTGGTAGAGGACATCAGCACTCTATTTTCGCCAAAGAAGTGTTCTTTTCCAAAAGACTGTCTGAAGACTGAAAGAGGTCCAATAATGAGTGCCGCTGGATCAGAATACAAAACATGTTGTTAGCCTACAATCTGTCCAGCAGCTGCTCAGCTATTCGCCCTTAAGACGGAGCGGCATTGTAATGCATTCAAAAGAGCACGCCGCCTCACAACATCCAAGGAGAGGCCAGGGCTAGTTCTGGTGTCCAAATTACACCTTCGTCTTCCGGCTACCTCCTGCTCTGAGAATTTACACTGAAAAGTCCTTGATACAGCGCCTAGGCTTGTTAATAAAACTTGGTGGATGTCTGTCTGTCTAGACAGCAGCTTTCATCACAGTCCCCTTTTATAATCACACTTCCTCTGGGTGCTGATTTTTGCTCTGGCTGTCTGGTATAGAATATATATATATCGCAAGCTCCAAAACATACAACGCAATAATCGACATCAACGAAGCACTAAAAACACCATAAGGTAGAACAAATAAATTAGTGCACAACATTCACTAAAATGTTGTGCACAACAGCTGCAACACCCACCCACCACCAAACATTCCTCCCCCAAAATTTCTCCTTCGGTTTCCAGGTATTGTAATAACAATATACGAGTAATGTTTTTTTTCTCGCATAACAGAAAAAACTGTTCAGTCATGCTGATGATTACACAATATTGGTTTAAAACATTTGCCTGATGTTGCAAGACCGTTCCCAGAACACATTGTCTGTTAAAAGGTTCCCCAGAATGTTTCATTAGGTCGTGGGAACAGTCTGGCGGGAACATTGTGGGGACATCACAAAAGATACAGTGCCTTGAGAAAGTATTCACATCCCTTTACTTTTTTTTCAAAACAAATTGTGTCACAGCCTGAAATTAAAATGGATTCAATTGAGATGCTTTTTTGTCATGTGCCTCCACACAATACTTCATAAAGTCAATTTTACAAATTAATAAAAAATCTAAAGCTAAAATATATTAAGTCAATAAGTATTCAACCCCTTTGTTAATGGCAAGCATGAAGAAGTTCAAGAGTCTACCTCATCGCTGTACACCACACATACAATTATCTGTAAGGTCCCTCAGCCGAGCAAGTCCATTTAAAACACAGATTCAAATCACAATGACCAGGGAGGTTTTCCAATGCCTCGCAAAGAAGGGCACTTATTGGTAGATGAGTAAACATTTAAAAAGCAGATATTGAATAAGTAAAACTGAAAAAAAAATGTGGCAAAGTAATTCACTTTATGTCCTGAATGCAAAGTGCTTTGTTTGGGGCAAATCCAATACAACACATCACTGAGTACCACTCTCCAGATCTTCAAGCATAGTGGTGGCTTCATCATGTTATGGGTATGCTTGTAATCGTTAGGGACTGGTGAGTTTCTCAGGGGAGAAAAAAATGAATGGAACCAAGCACAGGCAAAATTCTAGAGGACAATCTGGTCCAGTCTGCTTTACACCAGACACTGGGAGATAAATTCACCTTTCAGCCGGATAATAACCCAAAACACAAGGACAAATCTACAAGTTGCTTACCAAGAAGACAATGAATATTCCTGAGTGGCCTAATTACAGTTTTGACTTAAATCTGCTTGACAATTTCTGACAAGATCTAAAAATGTTTGTGTAGCAATGATCAACAACAAATTTTAAAGAGCTTGAATCATTTTGAAAAGAATAAACGGGCAAATGTTACACAATCCAGGTGTGGAAAGCTCTTAAAGACTTAAGGTACCCAGAAAGACTCACAGCTGTAATTGCTGCCAAAGGTGATTGTAACATGTATTGACTCACATACACTCAATTAGTATTTGGTAGCATTGCCTTTAAAATGTTTAACTTGGGTCAAACGTTTTGGGTAGCCTTCCACAAGCTTCCCACAATAAGTTGGGTGAATTTTGGCTCATTTCTCCTGACAGAGCTGGTGTAACTGAGTCAGGTTTGTAGGCCTCCTTGCTCGCACACGCTTTTTCAAAAAACTTTTTTTTCAAGATCCAAGTTAAACAATTTAAAGGCAATGCTACCAAATACTAATTGAGTGTATGTAAACTTCTGACCCACTGGGAATGTGATGACAGAAATGAAAGCTAAAATATATAATTCTCTCTACTATTATTCTGACATTTCACATTCTTAAAATAAAGTTGTGATCCCAACTGACCTAAGACAGGGAACTATTACTAGGATTAAATGTCAGGAATTGTGAAAAACTGAGTTTAAATGTATTTGGCTAAGGTGTATGTAAACATCCGACTTCAACTGTATTTGGAATTGATGCTTGAAAAGGTTAACCCCTTATCTGGCACTAAACTATATCTATATACACATTACTTCCATTCATTTTTCAAACTGGAACTGGGGGACATTCAGACGAGTCTGGTGAGGCTTGTGGGCGTCCTAGAGCAAAACAACCAGACAACGACGTGTTCGCGAGAGTCTCATCTTTTTATCGGGGGGTGTCACAGTAGGTTGCCGAGAATAGTGATTTCTGGATGTCTCATGGTCTGACAAACACCACTCTAGCTCTGCCACCATTCACCACAGATGCAGAAGTGCGACATCAGCGGATGAGGTGGATTGAGACACATCCAATGCAAAAAAACAGATCTCTATACCTTAAACGGATGGGTTTTGGTGGGGATTGTTTTATTCTGCTAATTGGGGCCGCAGAAATCTATTCTAGAGGGTTAAAGTCATCATTGGCCTGAGTGGTTTCCTTCCTCTCCGGCAACTGAGTTAGGAAGTTAGGCCTGTATCTTTGTAATGACTGGCTGTATTGATACACCATCCAATGTGTAATTAATAACTTTACCATGCTGAAAGTCTGCTTTTTTTTTAACCTATCTACCAATACGTGCCCTTTTTTGCAAGGCATTGGAAAACCTACCTGGTCTTTGTGGTTGAATCTGTGTTTGAAATTCTCTGGGACCTTACAGATCATTGTATGCGTTGGGTTGATGTTAAACTCTATCATTGCACACAGAGTGAGTCCGTGCAACTTATTGTTAAGAACATTCTTTACTTCTGAACTTATTTAGGCTTGCCATGACAAAGGGATTGAACACTTGAATACTTAAAAAAATAATAATAATCATCTGTAAAGATTTCTAAAAACATAATTCCACTTTGACATTATGGGGTGTAGGCCAGTGACACAAAAATCTAAATGGAATACATTTTAAATTCAGGCTATAACAAAATGTGGAAAAAGTCAAGGGGCGTGAATACTTTCTAAAGGCACTGTAGCAGCTATAGCTAAGTAATTACACTAATGGACACTGACTGAGTAATACAGTCTCGTTTAATGTGTAAAACCACATCACAAGCCTGATCAGTGCCCACTCTTCTACTGGTCGAGGAGCGTCACGCAGAGGCCAACGGCGGGCTAATCTCCATACAGCTCGTGTCTGGTGCTTAATCGCCTGAATCATAATAGATCAGATGGCCACGATACTGACAAAATAGAGCCCTCACAAACCTAATGATCATCCAGACATCAAATATCCCAGCACTGTACAATATCAATCTGTCAGTCGGTCTTTCATCGGGCAAGGAGAAATGAGAGGTAGCTGAGGATCATCCATCTCTCTTTTACTCTGTGGTGGTGAGAATGGCTAGTGGTTTTAGACCAGAGAGAGAGAGAGAGAGACAGAGAGAGAGAGAGAGAGAGAGAGAGAGAGAGAGAGAGAGAGAGAGAGAGAGAGAGAGAGAGAGAGAGAGAGAGAGAGAGAGAGAGAGCCATCTATTCATGAAAAATTAGATTCACAGGTCTTCTGCTACGCTTCTGCATTTTTCCTTTTGAATGATGAAGATGGCTTGTGAGTGATAAACAGCCCGGTGGCCTAGCTGATGGGTCCCTGCTATGGAGGCGGCAGAGGGAAGGTACAGTCGTTTCCTTACCGTTATCTTTACAGTGACAGTGGCCAGGCCTGGGGGCATGCTCCCTCCACTGTCCAGGGCTTCCACCACAAAGGTGTGGTCCGTGGCTGCCAGGGTCTCAAAGTCCAGCGTTTGCAGCACAGAGAGCTCTCCAGTCACTGGGTTGACAGCAAACAATTGCCTGGCCTCCGGGGTCCGTATACGGAAGGTGACGTTGGAGTCCAGGTCAGAGTCTTTGGCCTAGAGGAGAGGAGATGAAGAGATGGAGGAGGAAGGAGTACTGCGGGTAAGAAACAGTTCAGTGTCCTGTATTAGTGGATCTCTGGTCTATGGGACTTGAAGTAACTTGTACTGTAGTTATAAATAGGTGTATGTAAGAAACAGTTTCCCTATTAGCTAAGAACACAACAGCCAGAAAATTACACAACGTTACAGCATGAATCTTAAGTCTCTTATTCAATAGGCAATCATAAAAACAAAAGAATGGAGCAATTCTAGTTTTTGGCACTCGTCAGTCAAATCACAGTGACAAGCAGTAATAACTACTCAAATCCATTGTTAGGAGAGAGACCTCTCTCCTGACAATGGATTCACCCCTGCGTCTGTGTGGGTTGTGCATGTCGTGTTTTCAAGTGGAGGTGTGTGTTTTCACGTGGAGTGTGTAGGGGGAAGAATAGCTGTGGTCCTACACACAGATAACCCCCCCTGACCATGCTAGTTCAGCCATTAGTGGCTCCACTAATCTGCCTACAATATCAGCCAACATCAGCAGGCTCGGTGTGGCCTGGGGAGCGACGGGAGGCCACGGTGATGAGAGGTTTGACACTGCTAGGGGATCAGTGCACTAGGACCAGACAGACACTGTCACTGTCACGTAAAACTGTCAATCAACCAACCCAACCTGAAAATGTCCATGATTAGCCTCACACAGGGAGATGTGACTGGTCTGCTCAAAAAGGTATTCTCTGGGCTGACTAACAACAAATAACCACAATTCTAGATGGTCTAGATATACTCCATTTTTGGATCAGAGAAGAAGCATGTTCTTGGAAAATACAAATAACCACAATTCTAAAGTCAGGTTCTTGGAAAACAAGCAGGATTCCAATTTACATCATTTCACCTCAGAGAATAATGGGGGTAAAAAAAAGTTCCTACTCCACTCAGCTCCTGTTTGACCTTTCCTGAGTGCACTTGACTGAATAGTGGGCCATGTAAAAATGTCCACGTCTGAGGTTTTGATATCCTCTGTCAATATGCTCTAGGCTATCCATATGCCTCCTGACCTTGTGTGCTTTGATGTACTAGAGGATGCATTTGGACTGTGGAGCGTTTGAAGTAGTAAATACACCCCTGCCTTGTGGCTCCTGAGTGTCCATGGAGCATGCTGTGCACTCTTGGACACACACATGCACACACGCACAGGCTGGCAATCACACATACACGCACATACATCATGCACAAACACACACACACAAACTCACCGTAAGCTGCAGGATGACTGTGTTCTTAGGACTATTCTCCGGCAGATTGACCGTATAGGATGGTTGTGAGAACACCGGACTGTTATCATCCACATCCAGCACGGTCACCGACAGAGTCAGCGTGGTCCTCCTGGGGTCCTCCACCGCTCCGTCCTCCGCCTCCACTATGAGGTCATACTGACCCCTGACCTCTCGGTCCAGAGGCACGGCGGTGGAGATGGTGCCATTGGAGTTGACCCTGAAGAGGTCGGCGTGGTTGACTAGTCGGTAGCGCACCTGGCCATTAACCCCCGCGTCTGGATCTGTGGCCTGGGTGGATGGATGGGTGGGTGGGTGGGAGGGAAGGAGACACAGGGGGTTAGACCCTCCATATCAAATCAAATGTTATTTGTCACAAGCGCCAAATTCAACAACTGTAAGGTGTTCACCTTACAGTCAAATACTTACTTACAAGCCCTTAACCAACAATAATGGGAAATATCCCCACCCCCCCCAACACAAAAAAGTAAGAGATAAGATTAACAAATCATTAAAAGAGCAACAGTAAATAACAATAGCGGGGCTACATACAGGGGGTACCGGTCCAGAGTCAATGTGCGGGGGCACCGCTGTCGAGGTAATTGCGGTTATATGTACAAGTAGGTAGAGTTATTAAAGTGACTTTGCATAGATAATAACAGAGAGCAGCAGCAGCGTAGAAGGGTGGGGGGGGGCAATGCAAGTAGTCCGGGTTGCCATTTGATTAGATGTTCAGGAGTCTTCTGGCTTGGCTTGGGGGGTAGAAGCTATTTAGAAGCCTCTTGCACCTAGACGTTCCGGTACTGCTTGCCGTGCGGTAGCAGAGAGAACAGTCTATGACTGGGATGGCTGAAGTCTTATACAATTTTTAGGGCCTTCCTCTGACACCGCCTGGTATAGAGGTCCTGGATGGCAGGAAACTTGGCCCCGGTGATGTACTGGGCCATATGCTCTACCCTCTGTAGTGCCTTGTAGTCGGATGCCGAGCAGCTGCCATACCAGGCAGTGATGCAACCAGTCAGGATGCTCTCGATGGTGAAGCTGAAGAACCTTTTTGAGGATCTGAGGACCCATGACAAAACTTTTCAGTCTCCTGAGGGGTAATAGGTTGTCTCGGTGTGCTTGGACCATGTTAGTTTGTTGGTGATGTGGACCCCATATGGCAGGCATCATGCATACATTAATAGGGAGGAACTCTCACGCACACATGCAGACATATACACAACACACACGAGCACGCAGGTAAGTGCACACCCCCCCTTCACACACACACACACACACACACACACACACACACACACACACACACACACACACACACACACACACACACACACCCCCTTCACACACACACACACACACACACACACATACAAACAAACACAGATGCACACACGCACACGATGAGACACCTCTTTCAACAGCAGGGAGAGAGTAGTACACGGATCACAAGCAGACAGCCTTACACAGGTACAGAGTGTTACTGTTGAACCGTCTCTTCAAACAGCCTGTTGTGTCCTCTCTGTAATGCAAATGGAGGATTCTTTTGTGCCGCAAGTTAAGCAGTACTGTCTGTATATGGTAGGGATTGTATTGTATCCATACAGCATTAATCCTACCATTTCACTCTGGATTTGTTTGAGATTGAAGACAGTGGTTTTCCAATGCACTCTAATGAGCTAATGGAACATATCACTCATGGTGAAACTGTGTTGTGTGTTTAGAATTGTACTATGCTGTTCCATTGTAGTATATCTTGCATCTACAGTGGGGAGAACAAGTATTTGATACACTGCCGATTTTGCGGGTTTTCCTACTTACAAAGCATGTAGAGGTCTGTAATTTTTATCATATGTACACTTCAACTGTGAGAGATGGAATCTAAAACAAAAATCCAGAAAATCACATTGTATGATTTAAAAGTAATTAATTTGCATTTTATTGTATGACATAAGTATTTGATACATCAGAAAAGCAGAACTTAATATTTGGTACCGAAACCTTTGTTTGCAATTACAGAGATCATATTCCTGTAGTTCCTGTAGTTCTTGACCAGGTTTGCACACACTGCAGCAGGGATTTTGGCCCACTCCTCCATACAGACCTTCTCCAGATACTTCAGGTTTTGGGGCTGTCACTGGGCAATACGGACTTTCAGCTCTCTCCAAAGATGTTCTATTGGGTTCAGGTCTGGAGACTGGCTAGGCCACTCCAGGACCTTGAGATGCTTCTTACGGAGCCACTCCTTAGTTGCCCTGGCTGTGTGTTTCGTGGTCGTTGTCATGCTGGAAAGACCCAGCCACGACCCATCTTCAATGCTCTTACTGAGGGAAGGAGGTTGTTGGCCAAGATCTCGCGATACATGGCCCCATCCATCCTCCCCTCAATACGGTGCAGTTGTCCTGTCCCCTTTGCAGAAAAGCATCCCCAAAGAATGATGTTTCCACCACCATGCTTCACAGTTGGGATGGTGTTCTTGGGTGTTCTCATCCTTCTTCTTCCTCCAAACACGGTGAATGGAGTTTAGACCAAAAAGCTCTATTTTTGTCTCATCAGACCACATGACCTTCTCCCATTCCTCCTCTGGATCATCCAGATGGTCATTGGCAAACTTCAGACAGGCCTGGACATGCGCTGTCTTGAGCAGGGGGACCTTGCGTGCGCTGCAGGATTTTAATCCATGATAGCGTAGTGTGTTACTAATGGTTTTCTTTGAGACTGTGGTCCCAGCTCTCTTCAGGTCATTGACCAGGTCCTGCCATGTAGTTCTGGGCTGATCCCTCACCTTCCTCATGATCATTGATGCCGCACGAGGTGAGATCTTGCATGGAGCCCCAGACCGAGGGTGATTGACCGTCATCTTGAACTTCTTCCATTTTCTAATAATTGCGTCAACAGTTGTTGCCTTCTCACCAAGCTGCTTGCCGATTGTCCTGTAGCCCATCCCAGCCTTGTGCAGGTCTACAATTTTACCCATGATATTCTTACACAGCTCGCTAGTCTTGGCCATTGTGGAGAGGAGTCTGTTTGATTGAGTGTGTGGACAGGTGTCTTTTATACAGGTAACAAGTTCAAACAGGTGCAGTTAATACAGGTGATGAGTGGAGAACAGGAGGGGTTCTTAAAGAAGAACTAACAGGTCTGTGAGAGCCGGAATTCTTACTGGTTGGTAGGTGATCAAATACTTATGTCATGCAATAAAATGCAAATTAATTAGTTAAAAATCATACAATGTGATTTTCCGTCTCTCACAGTTGAAGTGTACCTATGATAAAAATGACAGACCTCTACATGCTTTGTAAGTTGGAAAACCTGCAAAATCGGCAGTGTATCAAATTCTTGTTCACCCCACTGTATGTTCTGTTACTGTACTATAGGCCTACACTGCACGTATCTCTGCATTTGTTGCTAGAAGTGCATCATTATCCAGGTCCTGTGCTCTGCTCTACCCTGATAGCTCTCTTATCTGGCTCTGATCACAGAGGTTCCCTGCATTAATCATCAAGGTGGTAATAGGGAGGCTGACTCTGCACCCATTGACTCCAGACTTGAAGGCTGGAGCCAGATGACATGAGAAGCCAAGATCACACAGAATTATCATATCATCCCTCTGATGACTTTGTAGGAACACGACTCCGTGATCCCATTGAACAAAGGAAGAGAGTAACTTAACATCTCACCTCCGGATTGGGAGCTAAAAGTAATTGAAAAATGGAAAGAAATTTGATGTTGAAAATGTCATTTATTCTACTAAAAGGCAAGTGATAATTGACTTTGGAGGGCGTAAAGGTGTCACACCCTGATCTGTTTCACCTGTCTTTGTGCTTGTTTCCACCCCCCTCCAGGTGTCACCCATCTTCCTATTATCCCCTGAGTATTTATACCTGTATTCTCTATTTTTTTGTTGTCAGTTCATCTTGTCAGGTCTTACCAGCATTCTTTCCCGCCTTCCTGTTTCTCTAGTTCTGTTTCCTAGTTTTTCCCGATTCCGACCATTCTAACTTCCCTGACCCTGAGTGCCGTCCTGTAACTGTCTCACTGACCTGATTACAAACCTCTGCCTGCCCTCGACCTGCCCTTTGCCTGCCCCGTGTTTCTAATAAATCATCTGAGAACTGTACTATCCGCCTCCCGTGTCTGCATCTGGGTCATATCATTATTGTGATAAAAGGGAGAGTGGACACAAAATGTTTATTTTCAGAGACATTGTTGGAGTCGTACAGAACATTTATTTTCCACCAGAGAATGAAATACATTGAGGAAATGTAAATGAAGCAATCTTGGTGGTAATACTGAGACAGGATCAGTTTGTAATTTTCATAAAAATAAAAATGGAGATTGCCTTCACTCAAAGCATATTGCAATGCGGTGCAAAAAAATGGAAAACAATACGGAAATGCTGCCCCTGCTGTTGTTGTGTATGGAACACAACATCCTGCAGGAGATCAGTAAGATACCATGAGAATAATAAGGAACATGTTGACTCGACTGAAGTCTGAAAACCCAATCGTCAAGCCAACATAATGAAGATAACTCTCCAGTCAGTGATGGCATGAGTTCAATACGTTTCTATCAGCTGCTAAAGCAACCATGACCTGGTTATGGAAGCATTCACCTTCTCAGCAATGGTCGACTTTGGGCATAAATACTAAATATCGGCTTTTACCTGTATAACTTATCAATGCACCATCATACCAGTTAATTTAAAGCATGTTTAAAAAAAAATGGATAATGGATCAATAAGATATTTGGCCACAGAAATGCCATTTCTTACCGATCTCTACAGCTTCCGTCAAAAACAAATCCGGCGAAATGACGTCAACACTACAAGTGGCTAACTTAGCTAACGAACCAGAGTGTCACATCGATGACGCACCAAATGCACACCACAATAAATTGAGAAAGAGGAGGAGTTGGACCATTTTTCGTGCCCAGAGTCGACCTTTAAAAGTTAATGATTTGATCACCCTGCTACAGGATAACTTTTCTGCAATGCAGGGAATAAAATTAAAATATAGTCCATTTCAAATTTCAGACTTGATTTTTCCTTACGAACATTTCCAATACTTAGGGTTGAAGTCGGAAGTTTACATACACTTAGGTTGGAGTCATTAAAACTTGTTTTTCAACCACTCCACAAATGTCAACGTTTTTTCTCCACATCCTGTCTGAATGACGTGCCCAAAGTAAACAGCCTGCAGACTACGGTTTGCAACTGCACATGGGGACAAAGATCGTACTTTTTGGAGAAATGTTCTCTGGTCTGATGAAACAAAAATAGAACTGTTTGGCCATAATGACCATCGTTATGTTTGGAGGAAAAAGGGGGAGGCTTGAAAGCCGAAGAACACCATCCCAACCGTGAAGCACGGGGGTGGCAGCATCATGTTGTGGGGGTGCATTGCTGCAGGAGGGACTGGTGCACTTCACAAAATAGATTGTATCATGACGAAGAAAAATTATGTGGATATATTGAAGCAACATCTCAAGACATCAGTCAGGAAGTTAAAGCTTGGTCGCAAATGGGTCTTCCAAATGATCAATGACCCCATGCATACTCCCAAAGTTGACAAAATTCACCCAACGTATTGTGGGAAGCTTGTGGAAAGCTACCCAAAATGTTTGACCCAAGTTAATCAATTTAAAGGCAATGCTACCAAATATGAATTGAGTGTAGGTAAACTTCTGACCCACTGAGAATGTGATGAAAAAAATAAAAGCTGAAATAAATCTCTACTATTATCCTGACATTTCACATTCTTAAAATAAAAGTGGTGATACTAACTGACCTAAGACAATGAATTTTTACTAGGACTAAATGTCAGGAATTGTGAAAAACTGAGTTTAAATGTATTTTGTATGCAAACTTCTGACTTCAACTGTAACAATCCACATAATAATTAACATTTTATGTTCCTGCAGGATTCTTTTCCAGCTGCAGCAAACTGGCTCAAATTAAGATTCTACATCGGTGAAACCTGTATCTATGCCCTCCGACGAACCATCAAACAGGCAAAGCGTCAATACAGGACTAAGATTGAATCGTACTACAATGGCACCAACGTAGCAGGGCTTACAAACTATTACAAACTGCAAAGGGAAGCACAGCTGAGAGCTGCCCAGTGACACAAGCCTACCAGACGAGCTAAATTACTTCTATGCTCACTTCGAGGCAAGCAACACCGAAACATGCATGAGAGCATCAGCTGTACCGGATGACTGTGTGATCACGCTCTCCGCAGCCGATGTGAGTAAGACCTTTAAACAGGTCAACATTCACAAGTCCGCAGGGCCAGATGGATTACCAGGACGTGTACTGAGCATGCACTGACCAACTGGCAAGTGTCTTCACTGACATTTTCAAACTCTCCCTGTCGGAGTCTGTAATACCAACATATTTCAAGCAGACCACCATAGTCCCTGTGCCCAGGATTACTAAGGTAACCCGCCTAAATGACTACCGACCCGTAGCACTCACATCTGTAGTGCCCTCAAAGCTCATCACTAAGCTAAGGACCCTGGGATTAAACACCTCCCTCTGCAACTCGATCCTGCACTTCCTAACGGGCCACCCCCAGATGGTAAGGGTAAATAACAACACATTTGCCATGCTGATCCTCAACACGGGGGCCCCTCAGGGGTGCGTGCTCAGTCCCTCCTGTACTCCCTGTTCCCTCATGACTGCACGTCCGGGCACGACTCCAACACCATCATTAAGATTTCCGATGACAACAGTGGTTGGCCTGATCACCGACAACAACGAGACAGCCTATAGGGAGGAAGTCAGAAACCTGTCCATCTGGCCCCAGGACATCTACCTCTCTCAACGTGATCAAGACAAAGGAGATGATTGTGGACTACAGGAAAAGAAAGACTGAGCAACATTCTCTGAGACAGGGCTGTAGTGGAGCAGGTTGAGAGCTTCAAGTTCCTTAGTTTGTTAGTGATGTGGACACCAACATGGTCCAAGCACACCAAGACAGTTGTGAAGAGGGCACGACAAAACCTAATCCCCTTCAAGAGACTGAAAGTATTTGGCATGGGTCCTCAGATCCTCAAAAGGTTCTAAAGCTGCACCATCAAGATCAGCCTGACTGGTTGCATCACTGCCTGGTAGGGCAAATGCTCGGCCTCCGACCGCAAAGCACTACAGAGGGTAATGTGTACGGCCCAGTACATCACTGGGGCCAAGCTTCCTGCCAACCAGGCACTCTATACCAGGTGGAGTCAGAGGCAAGGCCCTAAAAATGGTCAATGACTCCAGCCACCCTAGTCATAGATTGTTCTCTCTGCTACCGCATGGCAAGTGGTACCGGAGCACCAAGTCTAAGTCCAAGAGGCTTCTAAAGAGTTTCTACCCCCCAAGCCATAAGACTCCTGAACATTTAATCAAATTGCTAGCCAGACTATTTGCATTGCCCTCCCCACTCTCTTTTACGCACTTTAACTCTACCTACATGTACATATTACCTCAACTAACCGTGGTCCCTGCACATTGACTCTGTACCGGTACCCCTTGTATATAGCCTCGCTATTGTTATTTTACTGCTGCTCTTTAATTATTTGTTACTTTTATTTCTTTCCTTTCTTCTTTTTTGTTGTTGTAGGTATTTTTAAAAAACTGCATTGTTGGTTAAGGGCTTGTAAGTAAGCATTTCACTGTAAGTTGTGTTGTGTTCCACACCTGTCACAAATACAATTCGATTTGATTTGATTTGCAGAGACTCTGAGCTATGTCTTACACCGTTCATCACACCAGAGCCCAACTGGTAAACACTACAATATGGGGATAGTTTCATTATCTAGTGAGGAAGAGAGGGCATGCTGAGCCAGAAAGAGTACAGTGATTTCTGCTTCACTTGTCTGTGAAGCTCTCTCTCTCTTTCGTTAAGTGAAAACAGTAATGTGTCTTGATGGCTTGATAAGCAGAGCAAAAGGCCTCTCAGGAGCACACCACTGAATGTGCCAAGTCAACTCATTTGTCTTGCAGACAGTACCTTGGATCACATGGATCAACTTTACTAATATTATTATTATTATTGTTGACAGGAATGTTGCATAAATAACACCATAACGCACATGGCGGTAACCCACCACCTCTACTAATATCCATTTCAGACAGGAAACGCCACACGTATTCGTTTAACCATTTGTTAGTCTTGGCTCCGTCGTGGTGGCTGGCTGCCAGAGCATACACAATAATTACAAGCAGAGTCCAAACAGGTGGAGGCCGGGGTGGGAAAACAGAAAACATTCTGGCATGGCGAGTCGCGCATGTTACAACAATAGCGTGCCACCGAGAACGCCAGCGCACAGCGTGCCACCGAGAACGCCAGCGCACAGCGTGCGCGTGGCAGCCATCTGAGAATGTGGAAGCAGAAACCTGGTCCACTAAATAGACTGCCACATCGGGGTATGATGAATCTAACTGGTGCAATATCAGCCGACTCAAACACTCGGGCTTCCTGTATGAACCTGCTGTGCTCGATGCGTTCCCAGATTGAGGAAGAACTTGTATTCGATACACGTTTCGATACACGTATTGTTGCAAATCCCACTTGGCTGATCATATACTGAGACAGTATGGGTGAAGTGCTGATCACACATACACACCAGAGTGTGTGCATCGATCATCAATTATTCCCAGCAGTCAATGCAGCTCCAGCCACTTTCCCTCCAACTCTTCACCCAGGTAAACATTCATCTTATGATCCACAACACAGCGGTGCGCAGTACTGCGCCGCGCAACACCACACAAAGCCGCACGACTCCCTCCAAAGATGTCTGACTGCATTATCCTACGCTTATTC
The DNA here is from genome assembly GCF_023373465.1 of Oncorhynchus keta. Classification (NCBI taxonomy): domain Eukaryota; kingdom Metazoa; phylum Chordata; class Actinopteri; order Salmoniformes; family Salmonidae; genus Oncorhynchus; species Oncorhynchus keta. The sequence goes on along the minus strand of NC_068444.1, from coordinate 36,363,911 downwards.
CACTAACAATCCCCGGCCCTATTAAACTACACCACTAATTACAACTCCTCGCAGCTTAACAGAGCCCAACAAAGCTACTCATTATAGAATGTCCCTGAAGGTGACAAATGATTTAAATTACATTTATTAAATTGGAAAATGATTAACAGCGGCACGGGCAGGGAGCTCGCGGGGGGCCATCAGCCGCCTGGGCCCGCTCTGCTCTGGGCCTCCTGGCAGCTGGGCACACATGCTGGGGGGGATCGTCAGGCCGAGCATAGAGTGGGGCCATTGGCACTCGGCCATCACCTCCCTGCGGGCCTCTGATTACAATTAGCCAAATGGGACAGGGAGAGTCAGCGGGAGAGAGCCACCAGAGCCACAAAGGAACAGTAGGGTGTACTGCTGCAGGTCAGGTACAGATAAGTTAAATCGCATGGGACAGACTATTTCAATGTCAAAGGCCCCATGGACAGTATGCCTGCTTATACAAGCTGCAATTTACATGTTGATAGATTCAGTGCAACAGAAACATTACTCTACAGGGCAAGCCAGCAACAGTACACTGACTTATTCATCAGACAGATCTTAACATGAGTGCATCATACAAGGGGCTATGTATGAGCCAGCAATGTGGACGATACAGTAAATGCCACACAGTAAACAGTGTGGCATACATAAACGCAGACTTACCTTTACTTGGCCCACAAAAGAGTTGGCCTCCTCCTCTGTAACTGTTACGTTTTGGGGCACGAGTGGATCGAAGACGGGGTCATTGTCGTTGACATCAGTGACCACAACATTCACAGTCGCCGTGGAGGTCTGGAAGCGCAGGATAAAAACAACACAGTTATTGATCTCTGCTTCGAAACAAAGCCTCTGGCAAGAGCAAATCAGCAGGAGTTCTTTCTCTGAAACAGTAGCTTAAAAGCACCGCAGACTTCTCCGTATGTCATGCCTGACCCAATCAGCATGTGCGTGAATACATTCTATGTCATTCTTAAACTCTCTAATCAAATAATACATTTGGTTTCATTATTCGGAGCCTGGGTGGGTTTTCATCAACAAATCCACTTGTTACCTGATTAACTGCTATAGCTCTTGCAAGAACGCTGATGTATTTGCATTCGCCATCGTGTGATGAATGACAAATCTCCTCAGCTTTAGGTGAATTAGCATTTTTGTGTTTGATATGACAACGAGATGCTCCCAAACCCAACACATTTAGTCGTAGGTTCTTTCAGACGGTGCATCTTGTCGAAATTATCACTTGATTAACAAGACTACTGAGCCGTGTAGATATAGCACATGAAATCTCTTCAGAAACCAGGACACAGGGACGGCAATCGCAGTACCCGGCTCCGGATAATCTTGAGCTGGCTACGAAAGCATCCTGTGACCATAGCGACTTGCAGTCTATTATAGAAAATAAAAACATGGAGTTCAAGGCTTTTATAAAACTGAATGAATCAAATCAATGCCCTTTTGACTTCTAGCTACACGTTTCCCCCGATAGAATAACAGAATCCAGGAAGCTCATCCAGGTCAACAGGTGCAGGTAATCACATTCAATTTATTTGTCATTTAGCAGACGCTCTTATCCAGAGTAATTTACAGTTGGCGCATCCATCTTAAGATAGCTAGCTGGGACAACCACATATCACAGTCATAGGAAGTACATTTTTCCTCAATAAAAGTAGTTATCAGCAAAGTCTGTGCTAGTAAGAAAAGACAAGTGCGAGTGTTTAGTGCAAAGAAGGCAAGTTAATTAATCAAGGTACTCCATCACACTACTTAAAGTGGAACTGACATATTTAGTACCATCAAATCTTATTCAAATATGCTCATATAATGTACAACCTAGGGAAAAATAAGACAACATTTTTCATTGTGTGAGAAGCAAGAACATAGAATGTCATGTTTTCATACATTTCATAGAACGTTTGGAAATGACGTAGAGTCAGGAATTGGTGAGCTTTCTAATAGTAATATTAATGGGAAAGCAGCCATGCGCGTTGAGCCATTCATAGAAATGTAGTAAATAAAAAGGAATACAAACTTGTCGGTCTTGTCCTGGGCCAGAATCTACACAGACCGGTGTGCCATAACCAATCACTGCTAGATTAGGCAAATAAGCCATGCCAACAGCACTTTGATGTTGCACTCCACTGGACAGGCAACGGAACAGCGCAACATCTCTCCTTCAGTTGCCTATCCAGAACAACAACAACGTTAGCCTGAACCATATGAGTTCAAATCTAGCACGGAGGACAGTAAAACTTCTCAGATGGGGAATAGTAGCCTGCTCGGCCTCCTGCAGTGCCCCCCAGCCCAATAACAACATGACATCCTGCCAGCTCGCTACAAGGCTCTGTGTCATTTTAGGTTCTAGCGAGTTAAATGACTTAGCTATCAAGTCATATAGCTAGCTTGCTAAATAAGTAGACCATACATAATAGATAAGGTATAGCCTTAACCACATCGCTACTGCATCGCTAGATCGATTGTGTTGAGGCTCCCAATCACTGCATTTTTTGTCCAAAGTTTTGGTTGGACCTTATGTGCAATTGAACAATAAAGTGATCTGAAATGTAACTTCTTTTTTTTTTTTACCTCTTATGAAATTGGTTTTAAAGCACAAACTGCAAACGTGATATTTTAGACCAATATACTGATTATCTGTTTGGTTAAACGGTGTCAGATCCACATTAAGCCTGCTTTCTATAGAGGTGTGGTATTTAAAAGCCAACATTTCAGTGTGGAAAGTTAATCTGTACATAACCCATCACCGTGACTTCTCTTCAATTTAAAGTGATCCTGAACCATTACCAGACGGTGGGAGGAAGGAAGACTGATCACTGCCGGTCATCTAACATCTCAGCCCTTAAAGGTTTCATCCGTGGTCTGTGACGCTACAGACTGACTGGGTGTGTTCTTACTGACGGACTGTTTCACAAATATGATGGATTCTCCAATTAGCTCGTTTTTAGGCTGGCGGTATCAGAGCAGAACATTTAATAAGGCTCTGGGCCATCATGTTGATGCTGATTAATGAGGTCTGTGATGGATCACAAAGACCAAAGCCCCCAATCTCCTCCTTTGTGAAGAAACTGCGGCTATCAAACAAAACACAATATCCAAACAGGTCAATTCCTCATTGAATGACCAGATAATACAGTAATTGTCAGAGCCAGACAGATGGTTGCATCATTCAGAGGTTCTCCGTCTTTTGTCTAACAGCCCAACGATTCAACATTTTTTTTTAAACAACCAATTACAGCACAGAATAAATTAGCAACCAGTGGGTCGTTAGGAAGATAGAGCTATAGCTAATTCCTTAGCGGTGGCTCTTGTATTCACACCGGTAACCCAAATCAGGCCGTACGTTAGAGCACCAGCCTACGGGAAAGACTAAACCGCCATTAGCCCAGAACATATGGCTTCCCTTCGTCAGCGGAAGAATGGAGGGGAGAAAAGTGTGCAGGTGTGCCCTCACAGCAGGTCGATCCCTTCACTTTGCATCATCCCTTCCTAATGTCTCACTTCCTCATTTTCTTCTCCGCATGTAGCTTTGAAAGAACATCAAAAGATATTCCTTCCCACGACACACTCAGGGGAATGAAAAAGTGAGGAATAATCCAAAAACAAGGTTTGTGTTATTTTCCACTGTTTTGTCATGTCAGAAATTCAGGACTATTGTTTGACATGAAAACAATGGTGCACAGCATGTGCACTTTGAAAAAGGTAAACACTCACGCTTTATTTAGGACCAATAACAAGGCATACTCCCCACCCCCCATTTAGTAAAATGCTAAGGGGTGGGGTTGGAGAGTGTGACCACTCTCAAATTCATAGACCAAGTAAAGGATACAAAAACTGGACCATCCATGATATCAAAATGACAGCTTTAACCATGTTTTGAGGCTATATAGCGTTTGTTAATATTTACTTTGTTTAAAAATATTGGAGGAAAAAAGGTTTTGATGGGGTACGACAGTTGAACTAAGCTCACGAGGCATTTACTAGTCAAATTCTTCAAGAATCAATGAACATCCATATAATTAAATGGATGTTCAAAGATGGATGTAAGAACTGATGATTGCCCCTTTAAGACCAAACAGTACAACCAGTATTTATCATCTGTAACAGAGTGTTATCTGACACCTCTGATATGACTGTATAATAGATACTGTCGGTCTCCCTCTCATGTGGTCCTCATCAGATAATATTGGCTAGCCCCGGGCCCTCCAGGCCCCTCTGGCACACCTGCAGGTGCCTAGAGAAATACACGCCCCATCCAGTAGGAAACATCACCAGGAAGGGAGGTCAAACAATTCTGGAGAGTCAGTGACAGTGGTGTGTGTGTGTGTGTGTGTGTGTGTGTGTGTGTGTGTGTGTGTGTGTGTGTGTGTGTGTGTGTGTGTGTGTGTGTGTGTGTGTGTGTGTGTGTGTGTGTGTGTGTGTGTGTGTGTGTGTGTGTGTGTGTGCGTGCGTCTGTGTACATATGCTGTGTGTGTGTGTGTGTGTGTGTGTGTGTGTGTGTGTGTGTGTGTGTGTGTGTGTGTCTCCTAAGCCAGAAAGCCTTCCCTAGTCCCTACAGGACTGTTTATTAGCTTGGCTAATGACCAGCTGATTTGGAAAGGTCAATGAATTTTAAAGGCCTCAGTCTCTGCCTTTACCCTACCCGCTCAGGCTGCAGTTTAAACTTTGCTCAATGTCTTATAGAATAAGTGGAAACGTGGGGGGCACAGAGGGGAGGAGAATGCTGGCGAGCGCAGAGGAGGGAGGTTTTACTGGTACTCACTGTCCGCTGTCTCATTTTACTTGCATGAGACAACCAACCACACTGGACTACTCTTTTAAGAAGAGGATGAGAGGTCCCCTCTCCACTAGGTGAGAGAGACCAGCTCTGAGAATATTGGCCAATTAAGTGATTCAATCTCGGGGGAGGTGCTTCAGGTATCAGAGTGTGCCGGAAGAGAGACGTTTGTATTCATTTCCATAAAGGTCAGCCGCGGTAACGTGTCACACCTGCATTAAATATGCCGCCGCTGGCATCAAAGAGAATAATGCCACATGAATCGGTCTGCTGGCTTCCTCGTTAAGTGTGATATCGAAAGAGATGTTTTGGACATCGGGATATGCAACGACAAGGCAATATCTTTAGCCGTCATTAGAGTGATAAAGGTTTTTGAGACCATTCACATTTTCTCAACACTGGATACAACCATTAAAGGGGGCCATGATTGATGACAAATACCGCTATTGCATTATTAGACTGGATTTGAAATCAACCCCGATTTTCACCTAACAACCCCCGTTACTGTTATGCAACATCTTATTCCTTGTTATTATCATTTACTGTACATAAATCACTGCTCCTCCAGTTTGGCCAGGATCCTATCGAAACAATGGACTGCAGACCTCCAACACAGTAAAAAAGGCTAGATACACAACCTGCCATCCACTTAACTGAATGGATCGAATAGATGAATGAACACAATAAATTGATTGATGGTGAGACAGCACACAGATTAATGGATAAATGAAATAATTTATGACGGAGAATAGATGAACGAATAGATGGATAGAAGGTCAATTGACGCAGGCTTACCCCGTCCGGATGGCCATCTGAGGCAGTTACAATGAGAGTGTAGCGATCCTCTGTCTCCCTGTCCAGCGGTTTGCCCAGGACCAAAAGCCCTGACCTGGGGAGAAGAGACGGAGACACGGTGGTTCTTTTTCACTAAACCACCACCAGACCACGACACACTCACATCATTCAATACAGTCCATTTGCAGCTTTCGTGAAACTTTCCCACTGACTCTGCTTCCCGCTGAGCCAGAAGCTTTCAGGGTTCCTAAATCAAACAGATCTCATGTAGTGATAAACAATACCCACACAAAAACAAGATGACGTGAAGGAGACAGAAATTCTTGCATCAAAGTCTGCATTCAGACATTGTGAATGTGAACATTTCAACAAATGATTGAATCACAATTGAGACAGGTTTCAATTGGCCCAAAATCACAACTTTGTCAGTGTAAGCAGATTATTTTTTCCTTCTAATGCAAAACCACCGTTTATTTTTTTTGCTTGTATGTGGTTTATAATGGGGGTTTATGTAAATCTGGCTATTCAATTACATGCACGTCGGATACTTTGGGGCATGTGGACCCGCCAGCACATTAGAATGAAACGGAAGCTCCTTCTCTCGTTCTGCCGACAGAGGAGAGTTATATGTTGGCACTTTGACAAACTACTGTAGCCTAACACACACACATGCTTTGTAGAATTTACAGTGCATGGTCATTCGGTGTGGGGCACTCTTAGCATGCATACAGCAGTGGTTTCAGCCCTCTCACAGAGCGATCCCTGAGTGTTTCAATACATGGGATGATTATCTGCTGTCAGCTCTACACTCGTAGAACAAAAAGGTTCCAAAAGGGTTATTCGACTGTCGCCATAAGAGAACCCTTTTTGGTTCCAGGTAGAACCACTTTATTTCCAGGTAGAGAGCCCTTTTGGGTTCCACCCCGGAATCCAAAGTGTTCTACCTATAACCAAAAAGGGTTCTCCAAAGGGTACTCCTACGGGGACAGCCAAATAACCCTTTAATGTTCTCGACAGCTCTCAGAGATGAGCCCAAACTAGAGGGCAATGTACAGCCACCTAAGGAAACGCGTCGGCCGACCACGCATCTCGATTGTCCCTCTACTTGTAGTTTTCTGATGGCTACTCACCAGCAGTCATTTAGACACGCATTAATCAGATATTAGAGCTACTTTTTAACTCAGTATTTTTAACGGTTCATAATCAGACGATTCTAAGAGACCGGGTGCACACATCCTAAGAGGGATACGAGCTCCGTGAGGACCATAGTGGAATGATATGCCCCTGTTAAAATGACTTAGACAAACGCAAGGCGGCACCTCAAATGCTGCCGCCACGGCCCTCATGTATATTTATAAGCTATTCATAGAGAGCATTGTCTCTACACGCACACACACACACACACACACAATCATCCTCCCATTCGAAAATATCAAGGATGATGATAATGCCATGCTGAATGAAATATCATGATTATTAGCAGCTGGAAAAGCAAACTGGATCAGATCCAGCATGTGAGAGAACCTCATTCACAAGGGTGTTGTTTTGAAGTGCTGAATAACTAAGAGAGTATTAAAGATATCATCTGAGGCCCACTAAGAGGCAACACAGAGCAGAGGTTATTCAACAGATTGTGATCTGTAAGGCCTGCCCGTTTCTGGCATTACGCTGGCGATGAGACGCAGGCAGGTCTCTGATCACAGTCACCTCTACAGCGGACTTAAAGTCTTGACACGCTGACGTTTTACGTCTAATACAAAGCAATCGAATGGGTAACTTGTAAGACTGTCTTGTAAACAATCAACTCCTTAGCTGTACCAGTTGGATAAAAAGAGCTTTCTTTCGAAAGAAACAGATAAATATGCAAGAACTGGCTCAGTGGTATGACAATGGGGATACAATGTGTTGTGATAGGCACGTGAATCTATCGGGATGTATCCATAAATAGGGGCTATATAATGGGATAAACTTTAGCTCATCCCCTCTAGGACTGGGGAGCTTGTCCCCTATTGTTTTCATTTGCCTCTTCATTGTGGAGACGGAGACAGGCGCAGGGCTTATTAACATTTTGGAGTTGTGGTGTATGCAATTTCTTGAACCTGACAGTCTGCAACAGGGGAGGCACGATGACAATTTGAGTTTGGAGCTTTGATTGAAGTGCCCTCCGGTAGCACAGTTATGTCTGCATGGCAATGTGCTGGTTATTGCAGAGAAAAATGGAGAGAGAAAGAGAGAGAGAGGGTGGGGGGGGAAGATGGAGAGAGATAGAGAGAGAGCAGAGGGATAGCTCTTAGAGGTCTACCTGAGACCCAACCCAAGACCGAGTGGGTTCGGGTCCAAAATTCAAACTTGTCCATCAGGTGCGGGTCGAGTCCTGTTTGATTGCTATCGGTTATCGGGTCTATGTAACTAGAGCTGATAGACCCGAGTGGATCTGAATGGACCCAACGACGGCCTAGAGCATATTTATTGATTTGTAGAAGGCCTAGCAAAGATATAAAGAAATATTTGTTAACAAAAGTAGCTGCTTGCCAGGTAGCCTAGCAGTTAAGAGCATTGGGCCAGTAACTGTAAAGGTTGCTGGTTCAAATCTCAGAGCTGACTAGGTAAAAAATATGTTGATGTGCCCTTCAGCAAGGCACTAAACCCTAATTGCACCTGTAAGTTGCTCTGGATAAGAGCCTTTGCTAAATGACAAAAAAATAAATAAACCATTATTTTTTGTTACATTTGGGTATGGTCGGGTCTAGGTCCGGTTGTAGTCGGTAGTCGGGTCCATTCGGGGTCTGATTGTTCTCGGGTCCGGGTCCCCATATTATTATACTTTTTTGTATTTTACCCCCCTTTTCTCCCCAATTTTGTGATATATGCGCCAGTAACATAAAGGTTGTTGGATCAAATCCCTGAGCTGACAAGGTAATAATCTGTCGATCTGCCCCTGAACAAGGCAGTTAACCCACTGTTCCTAGGCCGTCATTGTAAATAAGAATTTGTTCTTAACTGACTTGCCTAGTTAAATAAAGGTTCAAATAATACAAAATGTAAATAAAAAATATATATCTTCAATTACGGTCTTGTCTCATCGCTCCCCAACGAGCTCGGGAGAGGTGAAGGTCGAGTTATGCTTCCTCCGAAACATGACCTGCCAAACCGCGCTTCTTAACACGCGCCCCCTTAACCTGGAAGCCAGCTACACCAATGTGTCGGAGGAAACACCATTCAACTGACGACTGAAGTCAGCCTGCAGGCGTCCGGCCCACCACAAGGAGTCGCTAGAGCGCAATGAACCAAGTAAAGCCCCCCTGGCCAAACCCTCCCCTACCCCGGATGGCGCAGGGCCAATCGGGTGTCACCCTATGGGACTCCCGGTCACGGCCGGTTGTGACACAGCCTGGGATCAAACCCAGGTCTGTAGTGACACCACAAGCACGATGCAGTGCCTTAGACCGCTGTGCCACTAGGGGGACAGGGTAGCATTTTTTATAAATAAATCAGGGCCATTCAAGCTCTGGGTCTAATTGTTGAGTATGAGTAATAGCTCTACTCCATAGCCCCAGGGGGAGAAGGCTTCCTTCGCCGCTAAACATAGAACAGTGCTCCCTAAAAAAAATTCCAGCAAATCTTATTGCAGGCTTGGATTAAATCTATGAAATTGTAAGAGGAAATATTTACTCCAAGCCAAGGCACCAATACTTTTCCCGCCAATACCAAAAGTGAAGCTCAGAGTAACCTTGGGACGACTACTGTATAATCTGATATTTGGTCTGATTTTCAAACTGGGAGAGAATTGTTTTGGTTTTTATTCATTTATCACTTATTAATTATGTATTTGAGATGCTAGGGAGAATTGTATCTACATTTTCAGCCCCTCGTGTCTCGCGGAGAGCTTCTGAGAGAGCAATTCAGTTTACTACAGATCACACATCATGGCAAAACACAATCCAAAACCCTTTCCCCTATATCGACTCCTCTGTAACAGGGTAACACTACCGCCGGCAAAGTTTCATGAATAAATCCTCCACGATAATACAGGTAGGTGTTGTTGATGACTAAAATAAGCTTACGCACGTTCGGGAGAGCTCGAAGAGGTGGTGGGAATCTCCGCTCTGGATGCTATAGGTAATAGGATCTCTTTCACGGTCCTTCGCCTGTGGAGACACAGAGACAGAGAGCCTTGTTCATGTCAAATCAAACCCAATTGCACAACAGACAATGAAGAATTCTAAATGACTTTACTCAGCAGTATCCGGGTCCATTTCTAGTTGATGCATTACAAACAATAGTTTGGTAGTATTAGCGGACAACAACACAGTAGTGACGTCTACAGTCTGAGTGGTCTAAATAAACAGCTCAAACCATTTCTTCTCAAACAGAATAGACAGTAACATTGGTCTCAGTCCCTTTTAGTACAGACTAAAAAAGAAGCCATTGTTAAGAGCTCATCAGCTGTATACACGAAATGTTCCGAAGGGGATCCCACCGCCGACGCCAAATGTCACCCTCTAGATAAGAGTTCAGAGTTCATCACGCTAGGTCTGAACTAAAGAACAGTGTGGTATTGTGAAGAAGCCTCGTCCCCAGGCTCACCTGCAGGTGGAGGAGAGTGGCGCCGGTCCTCATGGCCTCGCTGACCTCCAGGCTGTAGAGGAAGCGGGGAAAGCGTGGGGGGCTCTGGTTGTTGGGTGGGAGCACCTCAATGTACACGGTGGTGATGGAGCTCCTGGGAGGGGAGATAAGGATGGGGGATGGGTGTTCAATTAATTCTGGTGGTAAAAACCCAGATGAACGCGGGTTAAATTCGTTGGTGTACATTTTTACAATCAAGAAGCACTTTTATCAACTTTAACTGTCCTCCAAGAGCTTAGATTCTGAAAGACCGAGACTGTGGGAGGGTTTTGTTTACAGTATGACACTTGGTGTGTGGGATGTAGGGTACACACAGATGCAATGTTATTGGCTGTGGGTGTTTGTTTCGGGTTTGTTAGGGTGTGTTTTGAAAGAAGATCCATATGACTGTAGATCAAACAGCTGCTGGGTACTGTACGTAGGCTGAAATCCAGAGTTGGCCGAAAGAGCCACGTCCATTTGCGACATTACAAAAACAAAGACGTTATTTCAAACAACCAACACTGTTTCTTCACTCAGACATCATTGTACGCGCGAACGAACAGCGTCGCTGGATGCTGTTCTCACCTGGTTCATCACCAAACAAAAGTGAAATGACATTTGTGTACAGAACATTAAGCCCCAAGTGTCTGAGTCGGGCCTGAACATAAACATCATTGAATGATTACAAACACTTTTACAAGTCAATTTCAGAAAGACAATATGGGGGACTTCTTGAGACTTGTTATTTGAAGACTTTTTCCCAATGGGGCATGAATCAAAACCTGCTAAACATGACTCAAATGGTTTTGATGGATCGGCAGCATGTTCTGATCCTATACATGCAACAAACAGTGCCCTGTAAGCCAGGGCCAACTCTCCCTCTCGTAAAACTTTGAACCTGAGCAGTGAAATGTTTCGTTTTTTTTTCTCTGGGTTTTCAACCGTCCATGGTTGAAGCTCCATCTGGCCAATGCAAATAATTACACACCTGCTGGCTTTGCTATTATCAGCATTTATTTCCCTGCTCGACAAGATGGCACTCCAGACTTTTTACGTATTCACACCCCTAATAATCATCATCACAGTTTTAATTTTGTGTCTCTGTCCTTTACTTCTCAAAAGAAAGGCTTCCAAGGTTCTTTGTGCGATGAAACTTTTACCTGGCCGTGTTTCAGGGAAGACGAAATTCCAAAAACTGCTGCCACAGAAACCCCCCAGTGAACTAAGACCACAGAAACCCCCCCCAGTGGACTGAGGCCACAGAAACCCACCAGTGAACTGAGGCCACAGAAACCCCCCAGTGGGTGCCTTAATGTTTTTCCTATTGAACTCAGGCACCAGTTAGTTCCCAATTCACTACATTTCCTGCAAAAAAATCTCTTTCTATGTTAGTGTATTGAGCTATATTGATTCTGTGGCCACCAAGCATTACAGAGGGCACAAAGGCGACACAGATTGAATTGAGTTGGGAGGGTGGGCATTGCCAATTATTGTGAAAAGCCTCTCATTTCCGCTTTGGGTACCAGATGGGTCAGTCCTGAGAGTAATATCTATCAGCACATTGTTACAGGGATATTTCCACAGCAGAATGTGTTACCCTGCAGAACACTATCGATTTAAGAGAGCAAGAGAGAGGGGCAGAGAGAGAGAGATACATAAAAAAGGGAGAGGGGGGGGGTGACAGAGGGAAAGAGGGAGAACGGCAGCAAGGGAGGGAGGCTGTGGCTGCTGCAAACGCAATGGAAAGTACCTGGTCCTCTGTGGCTCTCAGCCTTTACAGTCTCCACCAGTTTCCAGCCACCACCACCACTCTACCTCTCCACAGCCCTGCTCAGTCTCCCCAACACCCAGCCCTCCCCATCCTCCCCTCCAGCCTCCCATCCCTCGGGCCCCCCCAGGGCTCCCTAATAGCCTCACCTCCTCTGGGACTCTGGGCCGTTATCCATGGCCTTCACGGTCAGGGAATAGGAGCGTCCCACGGCCAGGGAGATGCCAGGCATCACAGTGATCACTCCCGAGCGGTTATTGATGGCGAAGTGGCCTTGATTCCCCGCCAGGATCTTGTAGGTCACCAGCCCGTTGGGGCCCTCGTCAGCATCCAGGGCCGTCAGCTGAAAGGGATACAGGAGAGGAGCCACATCATTTCCCCGTAAGTCTCCATCGACAGTGTCCACAGTCGTCCTAGGCCCAGGGACATCACTAGGGGAAGGCAATCTATACCAATTTTCCCCCCACATTTCAAGGAACATGCAAATTCAGCGCTGATATTATTCTTAAACATATCTAATGCGTAATTAAACGTCTCGTGTTCGGGGCGTATTACAAATCAATAGCATATATAGTCAGCAAATTTGAAATAAGAAGGTAGAGACTACTATCAAAATCAAACACAGAAATACCTTTTAACATTAGCATCATCTTATTATTATTATTATTATTATTAACATATAGTACTTCATATTCAACACACTGTGATGTGTAAATAAGTGGCCACACATGAATAGAAACCTCAAAACATGAATGTGTTTAAAACAAACAGAAAGCTACAGTATGTGACTAAACAAAAGCATGACTACAACATCTTTAGTGTAATTTTCCCCATATGCCATTCTAGGACTTTACGTACTGTAACTCAAAGATGTCTCTGACTCATTAAGTCATTCAGCAGACAAAGAGTTAACTCATAACTGTCCTTATCAACGCATGTTTCTGAAGCCTAACCAGCCTAACCTGGCTTGCTATGAGAGGAAGTCTTCTGATCGGAAACAGAGATTTAACTGCCTGGACTTGACCTTTTCTGTCAGTCTTTTGTTCCCTGCGACTGAACTGGGCTCATGCTCAGACTGCAAAACAGGGGTTATAACAAATTACCCACAATCTTCCCTGGGCACAGAGGGGAACAGCCTCTGGCAGCAGCCTGCTGAGAGCTAAGCCAAACAGTCTGCTGCCACAATTATTCCGGCTATAATTCATTAATAAATTAGGTTTACTAACGCTATTACTCTAAGTGGGTGGTTTGTTTGGGAAAACAGCGAGTGAGTATAGCGTATTGATTACCTGTAATACTGTTTCCCCTGGCTGAATGTCTGTGTAAACATGAACACTGTAGGAGGAGTTGAGGAAGGTTGGTGTGTTGTCGTTGGCATCAATCACTGTGATATGAACGGTCACTGTAGGGCTCTCCTGAACTCCGTCTGAAGCCATCATCTATAGAGAAGAGGGGGGGGCAGGAGGGAGAGAGAAATGATCAAACACCTTCAGAGAAACCATTGAGGAATGAACTTTTGAACAGCCTGTTGAGAATATCTAGGAAACAGTCAAACAATGCTAATGCATGATATACTGCATGTATACAGTAGAGACACTATATAACCCATGACATGTTCTGTCATGTCACGAACAACGGGTTAGACCCGGAGAGTCACAGTCACAGGAGAGAAAAGGAAGACAAGGATGGTGACCAATGGTAAAAAGAAAATTGCAAGATTGAGAGCAATAACCTTACTAAAAATCAATTTACACAGAGATATGAATTCATCACACTGACTAAACAGGGCCTATTGGCTTAAAAACGACTTACAGTAATGAAGACTACACTGCTCTTACAACTCTAATCATGATTGGCATACCAATGTTGTTTTTTCATTAGATAAAGTGAACAGACCCTTTAATGTGCCTTTGCTAATTAATACTCTTAAGCTTCACTAGTGTGTGTGTGTGTGTGTGTGTGTGTGTGTGTGTGTGTGTGTGTGTGTGTGTGTGTGTGTGTGTGTGTGTGTGTGTGTGTGTGTGTGTGTGTGTGTGTGTGTGTGTGTGTGTGTGTGTGTGTGTGCGTGAAGCAGTATCTGACTGTGAACTTCCACATAGAACACAACCGATCACATGGATAAAACAAGACTAAGATTGTTTTGTTTTTTTAAAAGGAAAAAAAAGAACACGCTAACAAGCATCAAACAGCGGGAAAAGCACAATGATCCTCAGTTGAGCCGGAGATAAAACACCATTTGTCCCACTGGGATGTTCAAAGCTCTCCCCCATTAACTTTTCGAATTAAAGCTACTTATTTTGCCACCATTGTGATCTTCCGCACAAAACAATGGCGGAAGCAGCTAAAAAAAAAGCCCACAGGTAAACACAGTGGTAAGTGCTAGCGGAAACCGGAATCCAGAGACATCCCTTTAGTATTTCTTAATGTCTATAGTGCTTAGCAACACCACACTTCAAAGTCTTGACAGGATAGCGCTGCGGGCTCCTCCACTGTTCCAGCAGGATGTGGCGGTGGGGAGAGAAAACGTCAGTGTTGTTTTCTCCTCTGAGTTTCCCATGCAATGCTCTACCCTTGACATTATGAGGCTCTTGTCTCCGTTTTAGTCTGAGACAAGTTAGCACTATAAAAACCTCTACCAGCTCCCAACAACATAACAGTACAAATCCTCATGGCAAGACAGAGGCAAAATGATTATTTTAAGCACTAAGCCATCATTAGGTGGGTAGTGGTTGTTGTAGCTGTGGTTGTATTCTGACTGGCGGGAAGGGTGTCTTTCAGGGTGGGTAGCATAACAGATTCAGTGCCATTTGTCATTTGAATGAAATCAAGTGAACATACGCTGACTGAATATGTATCGGAATTAAAAACCCATCGAGACACATCCACATGGATATCTTCATGGTAATGATGGAGAGGGGAAACACATTGAGGCGCTGACTGACTAGGAAGCATTCGTATGTGAGACTAATCCATAATTTAACTCAGCATAGTAACTCCCAGACAAGCGTGCTTGTTCTCAGTGTTTTAATCATTCGGTGACTGCCAGGACAAGGCCAACTCCAAGTGATCGAAATGCTAACAGAATGCTAAAACCACGTCCCACAGAATTAGGGCTGAAGGGAGCAGCACACCAATATTTGCATTCAGAGAAGTCTTCTGGATCTTCTTTGCACTATTATTTCATATTCTGATGGTTTTTGACAAAAACAGAGTTGATCCTGCTGTATTAACATACTGTCAGACAGGCACAGTCAATCGATAAGACATTGCCTTATCAATAAAAATGGCTGCCGGAGGGGATGGCTGCTATTTTACAGGCTCCAAAACAAATGTGCTATTTTGTGTGTTTTTTCACATTTGTTTGTAACTTATTTTGTACATAATGTTGATGCTACCGTCTCTTATGACCGAAAAGAGCTTCTGGATATCAGAACCGAGATTACTCACCTCGAACTGGGCAAAGATTATATAATGTTGCTCCCAGACAAATCCCTGTCATTTGCATAACGAAAATAAGGAAATACAGGGGGCGGGGATCAGTGTGCCTTGTGAGAATTCACCGGCAAGAGGGTAACCCGGCTCTACCATCCGTTCTATTGGCCAACGTGCAATCACTGGTGAATAAACTGGATGAGCTCCGTTCGACACTATCCTACCAATGGGACATTAAAAACTGTATTATCTTATGTTTCACCGAGTCATGGCTGAACGACGACACAGTTATTATACAGTTGGCTGGCTTTTCTGTGCATCGGCAGGACAAAACAGCTACATCCGGTAAGACGAGGGGTGGGGGTATGTGTCTATTTGTCAATAATAATTGGTGAGCAATGTCTAATATTAAGGTAGTCTCGAGGTATTGCTCGCCTGAGGTAGAGTACTTCTTGATAAGCTGTAGACTACACTATCTACCAAAAGAGTTTTCATCTATATTTCAAGTAGCCATCTATTTACCAACACAAACCAATGCTGGCAGCAAGACCGCACTCAATGAGCTGTATAAGGCCATAAGCAAACAGGAAAATGCTCATCCAGAAGCAGCGCTCCAAGTGGCCGGGGACTTTAATGCAGGCAAACTTAAATCCATTTTACTTAATTTCTACCAGCATGCCACATGTGCAACCAGAGGGGAAAAAAACTCTAGACCACCTTTACTCCACACACACAGACACATATAAACCTTCCCCTCACCCTCCATTTGGAAAATCTGACCATAATTCTATCCTCCTGATTCCTGCTTACTAGCAAAAACTATAGCGGGAAGTACTAGTGACTCGCTCAATACGCAAGTGGTCAGACGACGAGGATACTATGCTACAGGACTGTTTTATTAGCACAGACTAGAATCCAATGCCGGTCGGATGTGGAAGGGTTTGAAAAATATTAGACTACAAAGGGAAACCCAGCCGCGAGCTGCCCAGTGATGCGAGCATAGCCGACGAGCTAAATGCCTTTTCTGCTTGCTTCGAGGCAAGCAACACGGAAGCATGCATGAGAGCATTTAAACAGGTCATCATTCACAAGGCTGCAGGGCCAGACAGATTGCCAGGACGCGTACCCAGAGCATGCGCCGGACCAACTGGCAAGTGTCTTCACTGACATGTTCAACCTCTCCCTGACCGAGTCTATAATACCTACATTATTCAAGCAGACCACCATAGTACCTGTGCCCAAGAAAGCGAAGGTAACCTGCCTAAATTACTACCGCCCCCTGGCACTCATGTCAGTAGCAATGAAGTGCTTTGAAAGGCTGGTCATGGCTCACATCAACCAAATCATCACAGAAACCCTAGACACACTTCAATTCGCATACCGTCTGAACAGATCCACAGATGACGCAATCTCAATCGCACTTCACACTGCCCTTTCCCACCTGGACAAAAGGAACACCAGCATTCTCACACCTATGTGACTACAGTTCAGCATGCAACACGATAGTGCCCACAAAGCTCATTACTAAGCTAAGGACCCTTGGTCTAAACACCTCCCTCTCCAACTGTATCTTGGACCTCCTGACAGGCCACCCACAGGTGGTAAGGGTAGGCAACAGCACATCTGCCACGCTGATCCTCAACACAGGGCCCCTCAGGGGTGCGTGCTTAGTCCCCTCCTCTACTCCCTGTTCTCCCACGACTGTGTGGCCAAGCACGACTCCAACACCATCATTAAGATTGCTGACGACACAGTGGTGGTAAGCCTGATCACTGACAACGATGAGACAGCCATTTGGAAGGAGGTCAGAGAACTGGCAGTGTGGTACCAGAAAAACAATATCTCCCTCAACGTGAGCAAGACAAAGGGGAGGATCGTGGACTACAGGAAAAGGAAGGCCGAACATGCACCCATTCACATTGACGGGGCTGTAGTGGAGCGGGTTGAGAGTTTCAAGTTCCTTGGTGTCCACATCACCAACAAACTATCATGGTCCAAACACACCAAGAAAGTTGTGAAGAGGGCACGACAACGCCTTTTCCACCTCAAGAGACTGAAAAGATTTGGCATGGGTCCCAAGATCCTCAAAAAGTTATACAGCTGCACCATCGAGAGCATCCTGACCGGTTGCATCACCGCCTGGTATGGCAACTGCTCAGCATCTGACAGTACAGCCCAGTATATCGCTGGGGCCAAGCTTCCGCCATCCAGGACCTATATACTAGGCGGTGTCAGAGGAAGGCCCAAAATATTGTCATAGTCAATTGTCAAAGTCATAGACTGTTCTCTCTGTTACCACATGGCAAGCGATACCAGGGCGCCAAGTCTAGGTCTACAAAGCTCCTTAACATCTTCTACCCTCAAGCCATTAAACTGGTCAACAATTAATTAAATGGCCACCCGGAGTATTTGCATTGACATTTGTTTTTACACTGCTGCTACTCACTGTTTATTATCAATGCAGTCACTTTACCCATGTGCAAATTATTTTGACTAACCTGTACCCCCGTACATTGACTTGGTACTGTACCCCCTGTATATAGCCTCCTTGTTGTTATTTTATTGTGTTACTTAAAAAATGTTAATAATAAAATATATATTCTAAACTCAATTTTCTTAAAACTGCATTGTTGGTTAAGGGCTTGCAGGTAAGCATTTCACAGTGAAGTCGACACCTGTTGTATTCTGCGGATGTGACAAATAATATTGGATTTGATTTCATTTGGATTTGATCAGATTGCTAAAAAAAAAGAATGTCTCTCAATTCTTAAAACAGAGTGGTAAAGGTGAGCAGGAAAAATGAAACTCTAAAACCTCCAAAGTTCTTAGGACAAATTCCAATTATGGTTTCTGATGACATGGCACTTGGCAATTTCAAACCCTGACAAGACTACGGCTCTCAGGCTGAATGATACAGCTGTTAGGCGACACTTCCTCAAATAAACAGGTCTATCTGATCTGGAGGGAACAGCGAATAACCCGGTGCCAGTTTGAGCTAAAGGAAGAATACATCATCAAACATACTGAGGAATAGTACTGAGGTTAGCAGTGTGCTGTGCTGACCTGTGTGTTGCTGTGCTGTTCTCTGCTGAGCTGAACTATTCTGTTCTGAGCTGTGCTACGGCTTAACTGTTTTGTGCTGAACTCTGCTGCGCTGTGCTGTTCCGTGTCATGCAGTGGACTATACTGAGCTGTTCTGTGCTGAACTATGCTGTTCTGAGCTGTGCTATTCCGTACTTAACAGCTCTGTGCTGAACTCTGCTGTGCTGTGCTGGACTGCGCTCTGCTGTTCGGTGCTTTATCATGGTCTTCCAGCTGGTAACAGTGCACTAGCCAGCCGCAGAGAGTTTTACTCTTGCATGAAAGCTCAGTTATTGGTGAGTATTGGTTTCATTATTGAAACTTTGTAGGCGATGGCTCAGGGGATTGCACAAATACTTAATGAGAGGCTACCGCATCACATTACATTAATCAGTCACTGTTATCTTTTAGCACAGTAACATTTTTCAACGAGTGCTTTTACAGTGATTGCTTTCACTTTTTACTTACATATTGGAGTATGTTAGCCTACACAAAAACACTCACACACACACACACACACACACACACACACACACACACACACACACACACACACACACACACACACACACACACACACACACACACACACACACACACACACACACACACACACACACGCCCTGTGCCAACTGGTTGTCTGGGCAGAGGGAAGCGGGAGACTTTGGTGTGAGCAACAATAGAGGATTATTACTTGAAGACGAACACCATTGTTCTATCCCAATGGTCATAAAGTTTGGGGAAAGATTGTGATGCACCCCATCATTACTAGATAAAACCTAAAATAACCCTGCATGCTGTTGGCTGAGGATACGATGTGGAAGACATTTTTACAAAGGATAGGACTATCTCGCACATTTAAAAAAAAAAAAAAAAATTGGCCAGAAATTTCAGAAGCGTTGGCAAACTAGTTACTATGGGTATAAAAATCGCAGCTATGAATTTCAAGGAGCAAGAAAATAAGTATCTTGCTGATTCAATAGTGTATATGTAATAGTACTGTACTGACATACCTATTGCCATTCTAGCAGTGTTCATGAGCTTGCTACAAGACATACTGTATATGGGCATTAAAGGACAAGTGACTGAATAACAGTTTATGATGTACTATTTCGTTTGACAGGTGCTAACTTAATTGTGGGGGGAGAAGAAGAGAGAGAGAGAGAGAGAGAGAGAGAGAGAGAGAGTAGTGTTCAGCTCGAGCTAGCCTTACCGTGAACATGTAGCTGTCCTGCTCTTCACGGTCCACGGGCTTCAGCAGTGTCAGGTAGCGAGTAATCCCCGAAGGTGTCAACGTGAAGATTGTGTTGTAGTTGTCCAAGGATATCTGCACCATGGGATCTTTCATCTTCAAGGGAAGGAAAATAAATCACTGAATTTTTTTTTATTGGCAACAACAAGTCCACAAACAACAACTGATGGACTGGAGTCCCATTGATGAAAGCAAGGTGATGAAACCTAGTCAGTCAGTTTCAAATACACGTTTTGGAGACAAAGGAAATATATGTGAGGATAAAACACTCATAACAGTTGAACTATGAAGTCATCTGACAGGTTTTTATTTCTTTGCCTATCAAACCATTTCGTTTCCATGAAATCCACCGTGGTGTTGAATGACATTGAAAAACAATTACACAGCTCTTTATACGATGTTACCATGGCACTGATGTTGGTATCCGTAGCATATTTGCATGACAAAGTATACGAAGGATTTGTTGTTATCAATGCACTTTCTCTCCACGGTATCTGTATGGCTGTGTTGCGGGGTCTGTTGTGCCAAACTAAACGGGCTTTCGAATGTTAAACCCCATACCTTTCCCTAATTCATCTGAAGTCCTGCAAGGCTTTGTAGTCCTTGTGTTCTGCACACACAGCAACACCTGGTACATTTGTGTATGAATACAGACCAATAATGAAAAGTCCAACCTCATCCACTGCCTACCCATGCAATAATAGCGTCTGCATCCGAAATGGCACCCTATTCACTATATAGTGCACTATTTTTCGACAGAGCCCTATAGGAATCTCTATGGACTATGGTTGAAAGTAGGGCACTAAAGTGAATCGTTTGCCATTTGATAAGCAAGCCAGTCCTTTTAATACAGGCCCATTCCAGACAGGCGACAGCCTTCATTACTAATATGCACCCCTCAGCACTGTGGATATTGTTGATGCTGCTTTAGAGGATATTGAACTTACACCGCTGCCCCTCTGGGCGGAGGGAGACATAAATAAATTGAGCTGCGGCAAATAAAAGTAATTTGAATAATAATCACCACAGACACTTAACAAATGTCTGGGTGAAAGTAAAGGTCCCCTCTCCCAATGCCCCCGCACAGCAGGAGATGACACAGCTTCCATCAGCATGAGGTTTCCCAAAATAATCCAACTCACATGGACTTTAGCCTGCTCCAGATCGGAATGTGAGAAACAACTCCACTAGACCAGGCTAAACCCAGAGTGTATACGTATATACAGCACATATGGCACTAGTAACAACTATACACAACTATATGCCTTATCAATGTAATACAGACATCCATGTACTGTGGGAAACAAGTTCCTCGGGTCAGAGAAAAACAGATAATTGCACTTCAAAGTCTAACCAAGCTAGCTACAAATGTAAACAAAAATCTATAAACGAGGCGTGAAGCGGAAATCATGTAAATAGAAGAATTGGAGGGTTTGAAAAAAAAGAGGCTGAAAGGCAGAAAAAGCGAGAAAGAGAACTTCACACTCGTAATCACCAATCACTAATGCATTGGCTAATAGCTACAGGTTCATCACCAGGGAGGAGCTGAATTAAGAACAAACCAAAAAGTGTGATTGGGACAACCTGCTCAACCAATGACAACTTGGAGATGGTGTTACAATCACGTTAAAATGAAAGTCATGTGTGTTTTTTGCTGATTCATTCCTATAGTATCATCTTGAAAGCCAAATACCTTATTTGCAGCTGACATAAATGGATCCTGGAACTCTACCTAGACAGTCACTTGATTCTATGTACTGTAACAAGGTTAGCTCGTAACCTCTCTGATCTCAACCTCTGCTCTCTTATCAAGATCTACAGCACTATTCCAGAGAGAGTGAGTGCGATTTTTGAAATATTTTTATTTATTTCACCTATATTTAACCAGGTAGGCTAGTTGAGAACAAGTTCTCATTTACAACTGCGACCTGGCCAAGATAAAGAAAAGCAGTGCGACACAAACAACAACACAGAGTTACACATGGAATAAACAAAGATACAGTCAATAATACAATAGAGAAAGTCTATATACAGTGTGTGCAAATGAGGCAGGATAAGGGGGGTGAGGCAATAAATATAGGTAGTTGGATGGGCTATTTACAGATTGGCTATGTACAGGTGCAGTGATTTGTGAGCTGCTCTGACAGATGGTGCTTAAAGCTTGTGAGGGAGATATGAGTCTCCAGCTTCAGTGATGTTTGCAGTTTGTTCCAGTCACTGGCAGCAGAGAACTGGAAGGAAAGGCGGCCGAAGTAGGAATTGGCTTTGGGGGTGACCAGTGAAATATACCTGCTGGAGCACATGCTGCGGGTGGGTGCTGCTATGGTGACCAGTGAGCTGAGATGAGACAGGGCTTTACCAACGACGTATAGATGACCTGGAGCCAGTGGGTTTGGCGACAGATATGAAGCGAGGGCCAGCCAATGAGAGCATACAGGTTGCAGTGGTGGGTAGTATATAGGCTTTTGATGACAAAACAGATGGCACTGTCATAGACTGCATACAATTTGCTGAGTAGAGTGTTGGAGGCTATTTTGTAAATGGCATTGCCAAAGTCAAGGATTGGTAGGATAGTCAGTTTTACTAGGGTATGTTTGGCAGCATGAGGGAAGGAAGCTTTGTTGCGAAATAGGAAGCCAATTCTAGATTTAATTGTGGATTGGAGATGCTTAATGTGAGTCTGGAAGGAGAGTTTACAGTCTAACCAGACACCTAGGTATTTGTAGTTGTCCACACATTCTAAGTCAGAACCCTCCAGAGTAGTGATGCTGGACGGGTGGGTAGGTGTGGGCAGCGATCGGTTGATGAGCATGCATTTAGTTTTGCTTGCATTTAAGAGCAGCTGGAGGCCACGGAAGGAGAGTTGTATGGCATGGAAGCTTGTCTGGAAATTGGTTACCACAGTGTCCAAAGAAGGGCCAGAAGTAAACAGAATGGTGTCGTCTGCATAGAGGTGGATCAGAGAATCACCAGCAGCAAGAGCTGCATCATTGATGTATACAGAGAAAAGTGTCGGCGTGAGGATTGAACCCTGTGGCACCACCACAGAGACTGCCAGAGGTCCGGACAACATGCCCTCTGATTTGACACACTGAACTCTATCTGAGAAGTAGTTGGTGAACCAGGCAAGGCAGTCATTTGAGAAACCAAGGCTGTTGACTCTGCCGATAAGAATATGGTGACTGATAGAGTCGAAAGCCTTGGCTGAGGAGCACCCATTACCAGCTCGGAAACCAGATTGCATAGCGGAGAAGGTACGGTGGGATTCGAAATGGTCGGTGATCTGTTTGTTAACTTGCCATTCGAAGACCTTAGAAAGGCAGGGTAGAATAGATATAGGTCTGTAGCAGTTTGGGTCTAGAGTGTCTCCCCCTTTGAAGAGGGGGATGACCACGGAAGCTTTCCAATCTTTGGGGATCTCAGACGATACGAAAGAGAGGTTAAACAAGCTAGTAATAGGGTTTGCAACAACCTCGGTGGATAATTTTAGGAAGAGAGGGTCCAGATTGTCTAGCCCTGCTGATTTGTAGGGGTCCAGATATTGCAGCTCTTTCAGAACATCAGCAATCTGGATTTGTGTAAAGGAGAAATGGGGGAGGCTTGGGCAAGTTGCAGTGAGGGGTGCAGGGCTGTTGACCGGGGTAGCGGTAGCCAGGAGGCCAGCCATAGAAAAATGCTTGTTGAAATTCTCAATTATCGTGGATTTATCAGTGTCCTAGAACTTTTTGGAGTGCATCAAAGCGGGGACCCTACATTACTCATCTCATGTGTATATACTGTACTCTATACAATCTACTGCATCTTGCCTATCTACTGCATCTTGCATCTTGCCTATGCCGTTCGGCCATCGCTCATCCATATATTTTTATGTACATATTCTTATTCATTCGTTTACACTTGTGTGTATAAGATAGTTGTCGTGAAATTGTTAGATATTATTGCATGGTCGGAACAAGATGTGCAAGCATTTCGCTACACTCACATTAACATCTGCTAAGCATGTGTATGTGACATAACATTTGATTTGAGTTAGTGCACAGGATGCAAATTCCTGTTTGAAAAAGCTAGCCTTTCCTAACTGCCTGTGTATATTGGTTCCTAACTTCCCGGGGGCTATTCAATGCTAATGCAGTATGCCACAGGATGTTTTTGTGATGATCAAGGGCAGTCAGGTCTGGAGTGAACCAAGGGCTATATCTGTTCCTGGTTCTACATTTTTTGAATGGGGCATGCTTATTTAAGATGGTGAGGAAAGCCCTTTTAAAGAATAACCAGACATCCCCTATGTGTTTTAGGGAGCGTTTGACAGTGATGAGGGGTAGTCGCTTGACCGCAGACGCATTACGGACGCAGGCAATGAGGCAGTGATCACTGAGATCCTGGTTGAAGACAGCAGAGGTGTATTTGGAGGGCAGGTTGGTTAGGATGATATCTATGAGGGTGCCCATGTTTACAGATTTGGGGTTGTACCTGGTGGGTTCATTGATCATTTGTGTGAAATTGAGAGCATCAAGCTTAGATTGTAGGATGGCCGGGGTGTTAAGCATGTCCAAGTTTAGGTCACCTAACAGCACGAGCTCTGATGATAGATGGGGGGCAATCAGTTCGCATATGGTGTCCAGGGCACAGATGGGCGCAGAAGGTAGTCTATAGCAAGTGGCAATCGAAAGAGACTTGTTTCTGGAGAGGTGGATTTTTAAAATAGAAGCTCAAATTGTTTGGCTACACACCTGGATAGTATGACAGAACTCTGCAGGCTATCCCTGAAGTAGATTGCAACTCTGCCCTCTTTGGCAGATCTATCTTGTCGGAAAATGTTATAGTTAGGGATGGAAATTCTGGGTTTTTGGTGGTCTTCCTAAGCCAGGATTCAGACACGGCTAGGACATCCGGGTTGGCAGAGTGTGCTAGGGTAGTGAATAAAACAAACTTAGGGAGGAGGCTTCTGATGTTAACATGCATGAAACCAAGACTTTTACGGTTACAGAAGTCAACAAATGAGAGCGTCTTGGGAATGGGAGTGGAGCTAGGCACTGCAGGGCCTGGATTAACCTCCACATCACCAGAGGAACAGAGGAGGAGTAGGATAAGGGTACGGCTAAAGGCTAAAAGAACTGGCCGTTTGGTACGTTCAGAGCAGAGAGTAAAAGGAGCAGATTTCTGGGCACGGTAGAAAAGATTCAAGGCATAATGTACAGACAAAGGTATGGTAGGATGTGAATACAGTGGGGGTAAACCTGTGCATAGATTGACGATGAAAGAGATATCGTCGCTAGAAATATCATTTAAACCAGGTGATGTCACTGCATGTGTGGGGGATGGAACTAAAATGTTAACTAAGGCATATTGAGCAGGGCTAGAGGCTCTACAGTGAAATGAGGCAATAATTACTAACCAAAACAGCAATGGACAAGGCATATTGACGTTAGGGAGAGGCATGCGTAGCCAAGTGATCATAGGAGTCCAGTGAGTGGCTTCAGGCAGCTGGTGGGCCTTTGAGGGACGTCGTGATGGAAGAAAGTCTGTTGTGGCCCCCTCGTGCTGTGACGTCGGCAGACGGATCAGCAGGGCTCCGTGTGGTAAACCAGGCCAATTGGCAAAAAAGGTATAGTGGCCAAATAATTTGTCCGATGGGCCTCTTAAGCTAACAGTCCGATGTGCTCTAGACAGCTAGCGGGCTGCGGCTAGCAGGATAGCGGGTGGGTATTCAGCGGACGTCGCGACAGAGGAGTCAGTTGAAAAAAACCCTCAGGCGGAATTAGGTCGGTGAATGAATGACTGAAATAATGAATAACTTAATGAATAAATTAACGAATGAATGAATGAACGAAGAGACTGGTCAGCTATGGGGTCTTACCTCCTCGATGTCGTTGTCCAGAACCTTGATGCCCAGGGGGGTGGTGAGGCTGACGTCAGCGAACAATGTGGTGCCCACTGGCGCTGACTCAATGATGAAGCCCTGGTATGTGGTGTCTTGAAAGTATGGTGCCTGGTTGTTCTCATCCAGAACCTCGATCTGGAGGTTAGCAAACGCAGGCAGGGGGTGGCCGTTGTCCTGCTCTGCCTGGAAAACAGAAAACGTAAATCTGTGTTCTTATTGGACACGTTCAGGTGGCACCTTCCAGATTCACTTCACCTTAATGAACATGACTGAGAACTACTCAATAAGGGCATGTATGCAGCACTGAGGGTTTCAAAACTCTTTCTTTACAGCACAAGTAATGCTGGGTTCATGGACTAAGCTTTCCAAAGACAACTGTTATAAAATAGGGTTGAATCCAACACAAGGATACAGAAAATAACCAATTAATTAATTGAATAACATTTGATGATTTTGACAGAAATCTTTGTGAGTGATACTTATTATTCCTTTGTAATCATATTCCTCCCCAACAAACATGGAAGGACACTGGAAAATCATTAATCCTAGCAGGGCTGTTTGTTCTCTCCATCAGTGATGTTGATCTAATCTATGGCCAATGTATTTTTTTACCTTTATTTTACTAGGCAAGTCAGTTAAGAACAAATTCTTATTTTCAAAGAAAGCCTAGGAACAGTGGGTTAACTGCCCGTTCAGGGGTAGAACAACAGATTTTGTACCTTGTCAGCTCAGGGATTTGAACTTGCAACCTTTCGGTTACTAGTCCAATGCTCTAACCACTAGGCTACCCTGCCGCCCAAGCAGCACAGTTGTGTCAATACAGAGGAATGAAACCGCCTTTACAATTATTGATCATAACAACATAGAGAGAGAGAGAGGGGAGGGTGACCCTGGGCCCCTCACAAAAAAATACCCACTTTAATATGACTGATGACCAAATTAATTCCTTCATTTTTCAGCCTTTTCAGCCGGTTTTGTCATTATCCCTCCTCCATAATTGATTACTAATGCTTGACCCGTGTCTATAAATTCACCTGTTTTACGTGAACTAATTGAGATGGTGGTCGCCTGTCCTAGAATAGCCTAAACCACGTCCTGTTGAACTCCGTATGATGTCTCGTGTCCAGTCTTATTGTTCAAATAGCTGATTGTCCACACTAAACGACGCGTTACATCGGTGGCACCTGTGTTCTTTTTTTGTGCTTTTTTCATGACCGTGAACCGAATATCTGCTGACACGTGGCTAAATGCTAGCTAGCGTACCGAAGCAGCATCAGACAAATGTTATTCTCATTTGCAGTGCACCATCATCTCCCTCACTGCTAGCTGTCGGATAAGTGAAGCATGAGTATTGGACAGTACTGGGGAAGCTACTCTGAAAATACAGTTTATCAAGACACAAATTACTTCACACTGGAAGAAAATTAGAGTTAATTTATTTAAAGTTACTTTGAAAAAGTATATACTTTGTGAAAAATGATCATATCTAGATCTGAAATGTCATATTCTACAAAATGCAAGAACAGATCACTCTGGAGTCAGACGTTAACAGAATGTGTCATTTTGCCTATTAAACACAAAAAGTAGTGTGTAGTTTCATTAGTTAGCTACACCCCTCTTGTTGCTTGTTGGCAGAGAATATATTATGCAGTTTACAGCTTATTTCTTGCAAGTGTACACATTTTGTCAAGGGGTGCAAATACATTTGTGCAGTTTTAAATCAAATTTTCATGCAATTCTATACATTCTGTCATGTCTAATGTGCATTAATGTGCTATTTAAATTACTTGAATATTACTACAAAATATATGGCCTAAAAAAACGTGCTAAAAAACATTAGCTGACATAGGCTAGATGACATCACCGACAAGTTATATGGGGCGGCAGGGTAGCCTAGTGGTTAGAGCGTTGGACTAGTAACCAAAAGGTTGCACGTTCATATCCCTGAGCTGACAAGGTACACATCTGTTGTTCTGCCCCTGAACAGGCAGTTAACCCACTGTTCCTAGGCTGTCATTGAAAATAAGAATATGTTCTTAACTGACTTGCCTAGTTAAATAAAGGTAAATAAAAAGCTCTCTAAGGCACATGTGTCAAACTCATTCCATGGAGGGTCAAATAGCTGAGAGTTTTTGCTCAACCCTTGTACTTGATTGATGAATTAAGGTCATTAATTATTAAGGAACTCCCCTCACCTGGTTGTCTAGGTCTTAATTGGAGAGAAAAAAATTAGAAAATGTAGACACTCTGCCCTCCGTGGAATGAGTTTGACACCACTGCTCTAAGATATGCAATGACTGACGTGAAAAAAGTAACTGATGATGCACTGCCCAATTTTCAAAATTGCACCTTGTGTATTTTACTAGTAGGGTAGCTCAGTTATTCCCAAACTGTGGCGCGCACCCTACCCACAGTTTGGGAATCACTGTGCTACACCACTACATGGCAAGAAAGTTATGAACTACCTGAAGACACTACTACATGTTAGTTCACTACTCCCCACCATTGGTATTGGGCTGTCCATCTGTCTACAATGGCATTACTAACTAAATATTTGTTTAACCGAGGCTTTTACACATCTTGGAAATGTACGTTTGCTTAGTGGACGTAAATGGGTCTTCTCCCACCACTCTTTGCGGGCCCGA
The DNA here is from genome assembly GCF_023373465.1 of Oncorhynchus keta. Taxonomy (NCBI): domain Eukaryota; kingdom Metazoa; phylum Chordata; class Actinopteri; order Salmoniformes; family Salmonidae; genus Oncorhynchus; species Oncorhynchus keta. The sequence goes on along the minus strand of NC_068444.1, from coordinate 36,335,651 downwards.
GCCTTGGATTCTACAACTTGGATCAGAGAACGATTCTAGCTACGTGGCTGCATGGGGCCACACTCGAGCGGGATGACTCTGCTCTCCGACTGCTGGTTATCCATAAATGATGGATGAAGTTGCCTGTCTGTGTGCTGCATGGGAGAACTGTTCTACCAGCTTTTGTTTGTGTGTTTGTGTTTGTGTGTGTGTGTGTGTGTGTGTGTGTGTGTGTGTGTGTGTGTGTGTGTGTGTGTGTGTGTGTGTGTGTGTGTGTGTGTGTGTGTGTGTGTGTGTGTGTGTGTGTGACTTTTTGTGTCAGTATGAAAATGGAAATGATGGAGGCCTTCAGGGTCACCACTGCACAGCTGGGCCTGCTGCGTGCATATGGACGATGCATGGGACAGCAAGTCGGTGGTTACACCAAGTTTGGACACACCTACTCATTGGAAAATCATTCCAGGTGAAGCTGGTTGAGAGAATGCCAAGCGTGTGCAAAGCTGTCATCAATGCAAAGGGTGGCTACTTTGAAGAATCTCAAATATATATATTTTTTTATTTGTTTAACACTTGTTTGGTTACTATGTGATTCCATATGTGTTATTTCATAGTTTTGATGTCTTCACTATTATTCTACCATGTAGAAAATAGTAAAAATAAAGAAAAATCCTGGAATGAGTAGGTGTGTGCAAACGTTTGACTGGTACTTGTATAATTTTCAGAACTATTTTCAATAAAATCTCCAGTTTACTGCATCAAACACCATCCTCCGCTCTGTGCCCATGTCTTGCGATGACTCAACATGGAAGCTAAAGTGTTGTGAGTAACAGCATGGTCCCCATTATCGGCTAGAGGAGTGTGTAACTGTTTAAATATGAAGAGCAACTACTTGTGTCAAAAGCACTTCATAATTCCCTGGTAGGGGAATATCAGTCGATTCGCCCCCCCTATACTGACACCTCGTACAGAAAAAAAACCACATGATTTCACATGAAATTTCACACGTGAAATCATGTGAAAACCTGGTTAAGGGAAACTTCGCATGTAATCACACGTTTTCAAGTGTCATTTCATATTATCACGTGTTGCTTTATATGTTGTCTGAATGTTATCACATTCATTTCACATAGATCACATGTGATTCACGTGCTTTTGGAACATGTGGAATGCATGTGTTTCTTCCGTAAGGGGCCTGCGAAAAGCGATCATATCAAACGGAATGAGAGGCAAATCTAAACTTGCAAAAAAGGCAATTATTGAAATGATTACATCTTCAAAGTGTTCTTCATGGTGCAGAACCAAACGCATACTCCGCAGCTTAATTGAATTACAACGGTGGGATGGTTGACTCCAAATTGGATGGTTGACTCCAAATACTCAATTACGGGTGATTCACATGTACGTCATCATCTCTCAAACTACTCCAATAGTCAATCACATACACTTATCAGTCAAATCTAATGGCAATATGATAGTCATCATTAAAGTACATGTTTCTGTCCACCAGACAACCACAGCGCCCTCCCTCCATTCTCTGAGACTATTCCTATTCCTGTACAGTATCTGGATCATACTGTGTATCTATATTTAACACAATCCCAGGGCAGTATAGAGTCCCACAGTATGAGTCATAATACCCATAAAACCTAGTGGTCAAATAGGGAAATGGTTCCAATCATTTTTTCACTATTCATTTTTCCCATAGGAGATTTTAGAAACACATAAAATAAGGGCTGGGTTTCGTGTAGGCTTACTCTGGCGTGAGGTAAATCTCTCTAGGGCAAGGTGACTTTTATAAATATATTCACCTGTATTTACCCCCCAAAAATGTAATGCTAATTAGCTGCTAACGTGGCTATCATAAAGAACTGATGCCATGATGAGACAAGACTGCCGAATCGAGGCATAGGTAAGAATCTCGGTATTAACTATCGAAGGTTAACTAAATATAGTAATTTTATCAATTGGCTACATTTCTTTAAATGGACAATTATGTGAACTGTCTTGTGCAAGTTTTACTTTGACACAATAGCTGTTCGCAAAGGTGTCAGCTAGAGATGACGTGCAGGAGCTTGCAGGGATTTGTAGTCTTGCATGATTTCTATTTTGATGTTAAATAGCATTTTCGAATCTGAGAGTAAATAGAGCTGAATATTTTTATAAAAGTCACCTTGTCCGAGAGAGATTTACATGGTCATCAAAACATCCCTCCAAGATAGGCCTACACAAAATACAGCCCGTATTTTAAGTTTCTAAAATTGCCTTATCGGAAGAATAAATGGTGGAAAAACGATTGGAACCATTTTCCTGTTTGAACGCTAGGTTTTATGGGTATTATGACACCTCCACTGTGGGGCTCTGCACAAGCTGTATTTGCAGCCTGGCAAGTTCCAACTCAATGAAGCCTAGAAAAAAACTTTCCCTAGTTTCCAACACACACAGATGCCTGTAGAAAGATAACCTGTTTTTGTTTTTTTGCCTTTGTAAAAAAAGCTTTCTCCCCAAGAAGGATTTGCACTATACACAGTACCTGTCCTTGGAGAGGGCAGACTGTAAATGGGGTAACTGCTGAGCTGATCTCTTCCTGTGGTGGGCCACCTTTCTCACTGTTAACACAGTCGTTGTGCAGGAGTCACTTCTCATTCACCCAGCCCAGTCTACCTGTCATGTGAGAGGGATCTGTCCAATATCTGGGGGGTAGCTGCCTGCTCCTGAGCTCAGGCTAGGACGGAGGGAGAGGGGAGGGCACTCACCGCTCACCTTCCCCTCACCGACTCCTGAAGCAGAAAATCTCTCAAGCACGTTGCTGGTTGATACCGCTACCAATCTGGCCGTCAGCATGCAGCAGCGCGAGCATGACACTACACACACACACACGGTATACACACATAATTCAAACACTACACACTGCTTGACTATTTAATTCACACATTTCACACACACACTGCATGCATATCTATGTCACACATGCTAGGTTGAACTGAAGCCCCCTACGTATGAACACAGTGTCATATAACCCATAGCTTGCACTGGGCTCTTTCCTCTTTGATCTGGAGTCTGAGACACCTGTAGTACAGGAGTTTCCCCCTGTGCCGATAAGGGAGCTTTATCTATATAAGCTCATGTCCATACTCCCCCCTCGGAGTGTGAGGATCCTTGTAGCATGCAGAATGTTCCTAACGGATCACCGCCCTCTGGAGTTTAAAGCAACAAGCCTCGTCGGCAGTTGTGTGTGTGTGTGATACCTGACTCATCCTGATGGGGGATTTAGCACCGCTCACTGCCTAACCTGCTCTCTCACACACACACACACACACACACACACACACACACACACACACACACACACACACACACACACACACACACACACACACACACACACACACACACACACACACACACACACACGCACACGCACACACAGCCAGTCCATCCCCAGTCTCTGCCTCTCTCTCTAGCTGTGAATTATTGGATCATTCCCCCTCTTAATCAGAATGAAAGACCATGATCTTGTCACGAAGACAGCATGCCGGGCTACAGAGCTTTATTCTTATTACCTTGATTACCAAGTCAAATCTTTGATACAGGTCCCTGTTGAGTGGTTTGAGGAGCTTCAGCTTGGCAGTGGTTCGGTTGAGAGAGAAGAAGTCGGCGTACTTCTCAGGCTTACCTAAACAGGGTACAGGGAAATAATTGACCGTCATGTTGAAGGTCAGGGGAGACGTTGGAGGCTTTATGAAAGTAAGTGCCTCTATGTTTCACCATGTTTTTAATGCCCCTTGCATTACACGAATGTGAATGTAATTCTAATGAGAAGTATTGAAAAGACTCATAATCTTTAGATATAATTTCATATTGTCAATGTATGTCAGTAAATAGAAAAATATCAGGCATCTCCTTTACTGGCCTCCCAGAGAGCCCGGGGAGCGAGATGGGAGCATTGCACAGTAGCATAGTTCCCTACAGCCCTGCACTGTCAGCTCTCATCTCAGCTCTCCACAGGTGGCCCCCTGCTCCCCTTCGCCAGAAACGCATCCCATCCTCACCCACCTCCTTCTCGTCCCTCCATTGCATACTCTCTCTCTCCCTCCCTGCCACCACCATCAGCCTTTCGGTTAGAGCTGCACTGCCGAGCCCCCACAACCACCACTCCTTACACTGGAGATAGCTATCCCCTCTGCATGACCTGGCATGGGAGCGGTACAGTGGTGACAGAATATAGATGACAGCAGTGTTGACAGGTACCTACCAATGAGGATGGAGTAGAGTATTCCTGGCCTCTCAGAGGGAGGCTGGATGTTCCTGTCCTGGTCCACGGCCTGAATGATGGGCGTCACGTTGACAGGGTTCACTTTGCTCTGAAAGGAAAGAGTAATGGTTAGTTCTATCTGTCAATACTCAGAAATGAGCCATTTACACAGTGTGGGATGCGGGGGCTTCCATTCTTAAATGGGATAAAAGGCTGGTGAAAAGAAAAGTTGGAGAATTAATGCATGGTGTGCAATCTTCACCAATTAGTTACCTTTGGGTTTCACAGCAGCGACAGCAACATAATTGCCGTGTTTCAGTTGTACCTTTAAACATCATGGTCAAAGCAGAAATTATGTAGATTGTGCTGGCTTGCTTTGCAGTAAAATGTCTATTCATAAAACAGTGAAAACTCATAAACTGGATGATGTGAGGAAGGAAATTATTATATATAATGTGGACCTCTTTATCACAGCACCCGTCACAAAAAGCAATAAACTGCAGACATTTGTTTCCTCCTGAAGCAACATTTATTTTAGTCATTTAAGAGGTTGAAACCACAAGAGAGAGAGTTGGGAGAGACCGAGACCGAGAGAGAGAGAGTGTGTTTGCGAGAGAGAGAGAGAGAGAGAACTGGAAGAGAGAAATAACGATATGGAGTGAGTAACTGGTCCTTCACTCCAAGTTTCCCCAGCCTAGGGGGAGGAGTAAATTGTCTACTCCCTGTCAGCTCGTCTGCATAGATGTGCAGAAGCACAAGCACCACGCCGGCCTAGTCTCAATCCCAGTAAATAAGCAGCTCATTTATAATTCAACTCTACTCAGAGAAACCAAGTGAAACTGCTAAAAGTGAAGATGTTAGCTGCCTGGATGCCTCTGCAATAAGGCTCCGGGATAATATGTGTGTGCCTGTGTGTGTGCGCGCCTGTGTGTCAGCATTAGCCGTACAGAGACCCCATTGGGTAATTGTGATCCCTGTGTGCTGGGAAGAAGTCTCGAGCAGCTGCTGTAAACACACGCACAGGTAGGACCATATGCTCTGGGGGCTGGTTGGCAGGAAACTGCCATTTGTGACAAACATTGACGACAAATCTGTGGCGAGCTGGAGGAGTAGACGCTGTTTCTATGAAAAGTAATTACAGACATCTTGGTTTCATTACCTGGTAGAGTATCAAGATAACAAGGAGGCAAGACATTCATACCAGCAAATGTAATATAGCCACCTGGAATAAAGCATTGGATTTAAAAGTCAAGCTCTGCATCTCCAAATGGAACTAAAGCCTTTTCCTCCTGTTACCCATTGTCGTTGATCATCATGCTTCAACACAGCCCTATGAGTAGTCATTAAGTAGCGGTGAACATGGACTCCTCTCTGCTCTGTACATCTCCCGCCTGGCTCATCATGGACCGCTGGTAACAGTCTGAGCATGGACCTTTGGCAATGATTTATCTCTGTGGGGCCCATTGTAATCTCAGCACCTGCAATTACAATGGCTCCAGTATGACTGCAGTAAATCTAATGACTCTGTGGGGCCCTCTCCTCGGTGGACAGACAAGCTATGATGATACTCCCTAAGTCAGCCCTTAGTCACTAGCAGTATGATAAGGAACTACCCCAGTTGGCAAATAACGTTCAGAGAACCATATGTTTCTTAGAGCTTGGTGAGAGCTTGGTTGTACTTTGGTTATTTTGCATACAACCGTTCCAAACCTGTCTGAGAATGGTGCTGGCTAGTTGCTTGGCTTTGAAACATTCTTAGAACATTGAAGGAACTTGACCAAAAAAAAACTTGTTGGATAATATCATTAATTTAACTGAACGTTTCCTAAAAGTTCAAACCTTGGGAATGTTGTCAAATAGTCCAGAGAACGTTAAGAAACAACGTTCTCCTGTGGGAATTTCAGTACAGGGCTGGGCAGTATACTGTGTTTTACTATACCGCTATGAATGCAACGACCGGTTTGGGTTTTTACTTGACCTTCTATAACTGTATTTCAATGTCTGGTTTGTTCAATTTGATACGCTATTCTGCCGTGTGTAGCACGTTTTTATAGTTTACTCCGCTACTTGAGTCATCTCTCTCCTCTCCCCCTCTCTCTCCATGCCGCTTTTCACACAGACCAAGCCCTGGCCCCTGTCACTCAAGGAGCACAGTTGTTGTTGCTTGACTATGAGACCACCTGCGGTCAATGTGAATAGTCAATGCAGCACATACAACATGATGCTGATGATCAGCTTCTTAATATACACTGAGTGTACAAAACATTAGAAACGTCATTCTAATATTGAGTTGGACACCCCTTTGCCCTCAGAACAGCCTCAATTCATCAGGGTATGGACATTTACAAAGTGTCGAAAGTGTTCCACGGGGATGCCGGCCCATGTAGACTCCAATGCTCCCCACAGTTGTGTCAAGGTGGCTGGATGTCCTTTGGGTGTTTGAACCGTTCTTGATACACACGGAAAACTGTTGAGTGTGAAAAACCCAGAAGCGTTGCAGTTCTTGACACACTCAAACCGATGAGCCTGGCACCTACTACCATACCCCGTTCAAAGGTAATTAAATATTTTGTCTTCACCATTCACCCTCTGAAATGGCACACATACACAATCCATGTGTCAATTGTCCCAAGGCTTAAAAATCCTTCTTTAACCTGATTAATCTACACTGATTGAAGTGGATTTATCAAGGGACATCAATAAGGGTTCATAGTTTTCACCTGGATTTACCTGGTCAGTTTATGTCATGGAAAGAGCAGGTGTTCCTAATGTTTTGTACCCTCAGTGTAAATCTACAGGTGTTCTATAATTACACTAAACAGTTAGTCTTTTCTTAGCAAAACCACTAATGCTAATCAGCTGGCTAGCGAGATAATAAATGCACTGAGTCAGAGCAAACGTAGCCAGCTAATACAGCCTGATACCAGTGATGGTGTAGGCCCAAATCAGCATGTTGTTTGTGCAACAGTTTCTTCTAAATCAAAGAGGAATAGGTGAAGCATGAATATGTTAGCTACATCAAGTAGCTAAGAGAGAAAACATTTAACATAGCCAAAGATTATGGGGTCCCCTGGGAAACCACGACCAACAGTTTGATTCCTACCCTGTCACAATAACTCCTCCCTGGCTTTTTCATTGGTTATCATGTCAAACCACACTGTATTCATAGTGCCCACTCTTATAATCTAACTATATAATTATAACATGATCCATTCGTTTTTTACATTGCTGCTATGCTGTTTTTCAGTCACCTCACCCCTACCTACATGTACAAATGACCTCGACTAACCTGTACCCCCGCACATTGATTCGGTACCGGTACCCCCTGTATATAGCCTCGTTATTGTTATTTTGTGTTACTTTTTATAATTCTTTACTTTCGTTTATTTGGTAAGCATTTCATGGTACGGTCTATATTTTTGGTCTACATGTTGCCTTCGTCGCATGTGACAAATAAAGTTGTGTTTATTCTTCAATCAAGTTGATTATTGGTTGGAATTGAGTTGATTCAAAGCAAGGGATTATAATTTTGATGATGCGTGATACTTCATTGAGAAGTCTGTATTAAAAAAGTAGAATATCTACTCTAGCTCTGTCCTTTTCTTTAAATGGGACTGCAGCAGGCAGAAAATATTTGTGTCCGACTGACTATATACTAAGAAATGAGAATCCCTCAATGGTTCTTTGTGAAGAGTGGTGGTTATTTGTGGAACTATACTGACCCAAAGAACCCTTGCGCCCTTCCTTTACAGGTCAAAAATATTTCCTATTTTAATGATAATTAAAATGTAGGGGTGGTGGCTCATTAGAATATTTTGGGGTGTGGTTTGATCACAACTCTTTTTGTACAACCGTGAGTGAGAGTGTCATTCCAGTTTCTCTCATCTGTTGTGCTAAGCAGTTTGTTCTGTATTACTATGGACAGTGACAGTGTCGTATAAAAGACTGGTGTATGGCCTTGTGTAAATTGAGAATGCTTGATTAAGTCAGTAGTCCTAAATTCTCAGGGACCCCCAGACATTCCCCCAGCCATTATCTAAATAATATTAACAATATGGCTAATAAACCCAAATAAAAATATACATATGGTTCTACAAAGATCATTTGAGATTGAGAAGGGTTCTTTATAGAACCATTCTCCATAAAGGTTCCATAAAGAACCATCAAAAATAGTTCAATATAGCCCCACACTAAAGACGAATGGTTCTATAGAACAGGTTATTAGGCATGTAACCATAGCAGAACCCATTTTTGGCCCTACATAGAACCTTAGGAAAGAGTTCTTTATAGCACCATGCAAGTTCCATTTAGAACCTGATGAGCGTGGTTCTTTATAGAACCTTCAAAAAAAGGTTCCATATAGCACCAAAAAGGGTTATGCTATGGTTAAAAGCTAAATAACCAGTTATATAGAACCCTTCTTCATAACAATGTATATTTCATGGGACTGAGATGCACAACTAGGCATGATGCCAAATGAATGTGTTTACTTTGATCTGATCGACAACGTAACGACGACTCCTCGGCAGACCAGACAGAGTCCTCCGCTCCGTGGTCCATAAATCAACGATTGACTGAACGTTAGCTGGCCGTTTTAAAGGCTGAACTAGAGGAAGATTGGCTTTTGGAGGGATCGGTTGAAAAGCACGGGAAGATTTTGTTTGTGTAATTAACCGAGGACGGATTCTCTGGAGGGGTGTGATCTTTGATGGCATAACGAACGAATAGCAGCCCTGTGCTCACACCTCTACTCCCACTCAACCACAGGAGGACACGCCAAAAGACTGCTCTACTCTACTCTGATGAACCCAACCTTCCAATTAAACAGCTTCCAGACTCCGTTATGATACATGGTGAAAACTGACAAAGAACTTACATCAAAAGGCGATCTGGCATATTTTGACATGATTTGCAATTTCAGCACCTGTGCTCAAAAATTGGCTAATTACCCATGGTGAAGCACAGTTTAGCAAAACAAACAACTTGCATTATAGATTTGAATCACTTGTCTGTTCACATCTTTATTATTAGCCACATCTTTTTCCATCTTTACATTTCAGCCTTGGAATAAATGAGCCAGTGAATTAATATATTGCATGCAGCCGACTTTCCTTTCCATTTTATGCACACCCGTCACAAACAAAACAATTACGCTCCACTCAACACTGTGGTACAACACTTTCCAAGCCCCCTGTTGTAATTGTCAACAGACACCAGCAGTAGCTTTGCCCACAGTTCCCTCGGTGCCATTTCCAATCTGATATCTGGGCTCTGATGGTATGTTAGATCCTACCGACACCAGCTACAGAGGATGTCCAGAGTGCTGCTGTGTATGGATGGCGGGAGAAAAAAATGGTAGAATTCACAGAGGACACAGCATTGGAGAGCCACTCCAGCCTCACCACGCATGTTCATACTGCTCCGGAGAGGCTCACTGGCTCTCTGCTATGGAGGGATATAAAAAGGCGGAGTGATCAGCTTGTCTTGGGGAAAGTACCTCCACTCCAGTAGAGGCTGGTGGGAGGAGTCATAGCAGGGCGGGTCATTGTAATGGCTGGAATGGAATAAAAGGAACGGTATCAAATGCATCACATATGGAAACCACATTTGACTCCGTTCCATTCATTCCATTACAATGAACCAGTTCCTCCTATATAGCTCCTCCCACCGGCCTTCACTCCTCACTCTCCTATCCTCTACTTATGAGCATTCTCCCTGGGACAAGAGGGCCGGCCCATGGCTCATGCTCCCCAGAATGTCTCACTGTGTCCTGGATCCTCGGCGGAGAAGTGTAACTTTGGGACAAACAGCTAAAGGAGTTTTTACAATCTGGCCTATCAGCTGTTTCGCCATCTCTCCCTCCTCCTCTCCAATCACAAGCTTAGATTTACTTGAGTGGTACTGAGATGAAATAAATAAGTTGAAGCCTTATTTCAATGTTTCATCAAGCACCGACGGAGGAGATACGAGAGGCACATTTAGGAAATAGCAGTTGCGCTCCCTGACACAATTGAGAGGACGTCTGAGAGAGACAAGAGGAATATAACAGGACTTCATCATTACAGTGTGAATCTGAAATAGCCCCCTGGGAGTGATGGGATTGATGGGGATGGCATTCTTGCAAGGATGAGGATAAGGTGGGGGTGTTTTGAAGACCTGATAAGAGGTTATGTTGGCATTGCCACTGCATACATAGTCAGAATCAGGGCCCCTCACATAATGTCATCTCTCACAGCACTCGTAAACCATGTCCTTGAGTGCCTTCTGGCTGGCGTAAAAGTCCAGCCCCCAGCCTCCCAAAACAGTGGCGTAAACTTAAGGCTCCTATTACCTTGTTCTGTCATTTGGCTGCAGGGTGTTGAAGGATCTCAACGTAAGCAAATTCTGTTTTCGTAAACTGTAATTAAAAAGTACAAATATTTAGCTTTTATGTGGATATTGGTGTGTGTATATAGATTGTGTATAGGCTTGTCTCCCATATGGATCTTCTCTTTGTGCCAGACTGGGTTCAAGTGACTTCTGTTCCTTTTTTCCCTTTTTTTCATGTATGTATGTATGTATGTATGTATGTATGTATGTATGTATGTATGTATGTATGTATGTATGTATGTATGTATGTATGTATGTATGTATGTATGTATGTAGTGGGGCAAAAAAGTATTTAGTCATTTAGCATGATGTTTCCACCCCCATGTTTCACAGTAGGTATGGTGTTCTTTGGATGCAACTCAGCATTCTTTGTCCTCCAAACACGACGAATTGAGTTTTTACCAAAAAGTTATATTTTGGTTTCATCTGACCATGACATTCTCCCAATCTTTTTCTGGATCATCCAAATTCTCTGTAGCAAACTTCAGACGGGCCTGGACATGTACTGGCTTAAGCAGGGGGACACGTCTGACACTGCAGGATTTGAGTCCCTGGCAGCATACTGTGTTACTGATGGTAGGCTTTGTTACTTTGGTCCCAGCTCTCTGCAGGTCATTCACTAGGTCCCCCCGTGTGGTTCTGGTATTTTTGCTCACCGTTCTTGTGATCATTTTGACCCCACGGGGTGAGATCTTGCGTGGAGCCCCAGATCGAGGGAGATTATCAGTGGTCTTGTATGTCTTCCATTTCCTAATAATTGCTCCCACAGTTGATTTCTTCAAACCAAGCTGCTTACCTATTGTAGATTCAGTCTTCCCAGCCTGGTGCAGGTCTACAATTTTGTTTCTGGTGTCCTTTGACAGCTCTTTGGTCTTGGCCATAGTGGAGTTTGGAGTGTGACTGTTTGAGGTTGTGGACAGGTGTCTTTTGTACTGATAACAAGTTCAAACAGGTGCCATTAATACAGGTAACGAGTGAAGGACAGAGGAGCCTCTTAAAGAAGAAGTTACAGGTCTGTGAGAGCCAGAAATCTTGCTTGTTTGTAGGTGACCAAATACTTATTTTCCACCATAATTTGCAAATAAATTCATTAAAAAAAATGTTTTCCTAATTGTGTCTGTTGAAGTGTTCCTATGATGAAAATTACAGGCCTCTCATCTTTTTAAGTGGGAGAACTTGCACAATTGGTGGCTGACTAAATACTTGTTTGCCCCACTGTATGTACAGTGCCTTGCGAAAGTATTCGGCCCCCTTGAACTTTGCGCCTTTTGCCACATTTCAGGCTTCAAACATAAAGATATAAAACTGTATTTTTTTGTGAAGAATCAACAACAAGTGGGACACAATCATGAAGTGGAACGACATTTATTGGATATTTCAAACTTTTTTAACAATCAAAAACTGAAAAATTGGGCGTGCAAAATTATTCAGCCCATTTACTTTCAGTGCTGCAAACTCTCTCCAGAAGTTCAGTGAGGATCTCTGAATGATCCAATGTTGACCTAAATGACTAATGATGATAAATACAATCCACCTGTATGTAATCAAGTCTCCGTATAAATGCACCTGCACTGTGATAGTCTCAGAGGTCCGTTAAAAGCGCAGAGAGCATCATGAAGAACAAGGAACACACCAGGCAGGTCCAAGATACTGTTGTGAAGAAGTTTAATGCCGGATTTGGATACAAAAAGATTTCCCAAGCTTTAAACATCTCAAGGAGCACTGTGCAAGCGATAATATTGAAATGGAAGGAGTATCAGACCACTGCAAATCTACCAAGACCTGGCCGTCCCTCTAAACTTTCAGCTCATACAAGGAGAAGACTGATCAGAGATGCAGCCAAGAGGCCCATGATCACTCTGGATGAACTGCAGAGATCTCTACAGCTGAGGTGGGAGACTCTGTCCATAGGATAACAAAGTATATTGCACAAATCTGGCCTTTATGGAAGAGTGGCAAGAAGAAAGCCATTTCTTAAAGATATCCATAAAAAGTGTTGTTTAAAGTTTGCCACAAGCCACCTGGGAGACACACCAAACATGTGGAAGAAGGTGCTCTGGTCAGATGAAACCAAAATTGAACTTTTTGGCAACAATGAAAAGCGTTATGTTTGGCGTAAAAGCAACACAGCTCATCACCCTGAACACACCATCCCCACTGTCAAACATGGTGGTGGCAGCATCATGGTTTGGGCCTGCTTTTCTTCAGCAGGGACATGGAAGATGGTTAAAATTGATGGGAAGATGGGTGGAGCCAAATACAGGACCATTCTGGAAGAAAACCTGATGGAGTCTGCAAAAGACCTGAGACTGGGATGGAGATTTGTCTTCCAACAAGACAATGATCCAAAACATAAAGCAAAATCTACAATGGAATGGTTCAAAAATAAACATATCCAGGTGTTAGAATGGCCAAGTCAAAGTCCAGACCTGAATCTAATCGAGAATCTGTGGAAAGAACTGAAAACTGCTGTTCACAAATGCTCTCCATCCAACCTCACTGAGCTCAAGCTGTTTTGCAAGGAGGAATGGGAAAAATTTCAGTCTCTCGATGTGCAAAACTGATAGAGACATACTCCAAGCGACTTACAGCTGTAATCGCAGCAAAAGGTGGCGCTACAAAGTATTAACTTAAGGGGGCTGAATAATTTTGCACACCCAATTTTTCAGTTTTTGATTTGTTAAAAAAAGTTTGAAATATCCAATAAATGTCGTTCCACTTCCTGATTGTGTCCCACTTGTTGTTGATTCTTCACAAAAAAAAACAGTTTTATATCTTTATGTTTGAAGCCTGAAATGTGGCAAAAGGTCGCAAAGTTCAAGGGGGCCGAATACTTTCGCAAGGCACTGTATGTGATGCACAATGCAGAGAACACTGGAAGAATTATTATTATTTAATTACCATAGTGAGTTATTGTAATGTTTGTTTGTGTGTCAATTAATCCCATAAGGGATGGGTCGCCAATTGACGATGTGACACAAAACTTTGGTGAGGCTCTTAGTGTACCACTGCCGTCTCAAGGTCATAGTTTGACCTGTAACTCTATCTTTCTTAGGATATTGCCTAATGTTTGGAAAAAATGTCATTTTTAAAACTTTTCTGCAAAAATGTTGCTTGGTAGTATCAATGGAATGGACTGACAATAGCATTGGCCTGTATTGCAGTACTACTCAAGGTCTTTGTTTTTGTGCAGTCTGGGATTCAATCGCCGGGTGTTTTCAAGTCATGAGTGATAATAACTAGACTTTTCTAGATTCATTTAAGGCATTTTAATGGGGTTGCCTGGAAAAAGCAATTGTCCTTGTTTCTGTCAGTATCCATTTTACATTTGGATTAGTAATACTTTAAAGGAATCAGTGATTCTACTCAAGGTAAGAGAGCCCAAAGTGTAAAACTAATTACCTGTGAATTATCTGTCCTGTAATTATAGCATTTCCATGCTTCCATGACTCAGCCATTTACTTCTGGTAGACTTTGATCAAGAGAGACTGCCTGCCTAGATCAGTGAACACAAATCAATAGAACTGACAAGGAGATATGTTGATAATCATTCTACATGAGAAAACACGTGTCACGCTGTTTGGAGTTTAAATCGAATCTTGTCGAAAATACTTCCATACACAATAGCCCTGACAAGTCAACATGATTCCTCCAATCATAAGAAGTGTCTGTCATCTGTATAGAATGCCACAATGCATTCACAATAGCAAACCACTACTGCTATTGCGAAAGACTAATCTAACACTGGGTTGGGGAAGTTCTGTTGGATGGGGGTCAAAGGAGAAATGTTTGTCTTGTTCGGTCCTGTCACTTTTTTCTTTGTCCATGTGTACCTGTCTTACCAATAATAATAAAATAAAAAATGGGATCATGAAAAAAAAAAAAACAATAGCGCATCAGTGGTCGCTAATGTTCATAGTCATTCTCATCATTTGAACTTGCATCATCATGATGATTATCCATGAACACCACATGAAATATATGAATGAATCCCATGAATCTAGCATAAATCCATCGCTATCATAAATCGAATAGCCCTGCGTATTCAAAGCCATAATCTTGAAATGAGCTTAAAAACTGAGGAAATCACACTGAGCCTCGTGTTTAATATTAATATGAGCGCACCCATGCTGCTGACATAAATGGCTCCTGAGGCTGACATACAAACAGAGGCCCAGAGAAGCCAAGCTGTCTCTCAGCTACCTCTCTCCCCAGCGCTGGGAGGAGTGAGCTGCCTCTCAAGCAGCCCTGTTTGAATAGAGGGACATGTCAAATGTTTCTACTCAGCAGGGGTTCTAGAGCTGGGGCTGGTCTGCAGTAACACTTACTGGGTCAGTGAGCTCCAGGATGTGGGCCCGGTAGGTGAGGGGGCTGCAGTCACGCGTGTTGTCAACCAGGGAGCAGGGCAGGAACATAGGCCCCAGGTCATCCCCATCCAACACGTCTACGGTCAGGGTGGTGGTGGCGGTGCGTCGTTCGTTGGGGTACGGGGCGCGGTCCTACAGGGGGAGATTATTATTTACAAAATTGTATTTATCCTTTATTTAACCACATTGAGATTGAAATCCATTTTCAATCCAGAAAGCTGCATACATACACAGTGGGGCAAAAAACGTATTTAGTCAGCCACCAATTGTGCAAGTTCTCCCACTTAAAAAGATGAGAGAGGCCTGTAATTGAAAAAAAATCCAGAAAATCACATTGTAGGATTTTTAATGAATTTATTTGCAAATTATGGTGGAAAATAAGTATTTGGTCAATAACAGAAGTTTATCTCAATAATTTGTTATATACCCTTTGTTGGCAATGACAGAGGTCAAACGTTTTCTGTCTTCACAAGGTTTTCACACACTGTTGCTGGTATTTTGGCCCATTCCTCCATGCAGATCTCCTCTAGAGCTGTGATGTTTTGGGGCTGTTGCTGGGCAACACGGACATTCAACTCCCTCCAAAGATTTTCTATGGGGTTGAGATCTGGAGACTGGCTAGGCCACTCCAGGACCTTGAAATGCTTCTTACGAAGCCACTCCTTCATTGCCCGGGCGGTGTGTTTGGGATAATCGTCATGCTGAAAGACCCAGCCACTTTTCATCTTCAATGCCCTTGCTGATGGAAGGAGGTTTTCACTCAAAATATCACGATACATGGCCCCATTCATTCTTTCCTTTACACGGATCAGTCGTCCTGGTCCCTTTGTAGAAAAACAGCCCCAAAGCATGATGTTTCCACCCCCATGCCTCACAGTAGGTATGGTGTTCTTTGGATGCAACTCCGCATTCTTTGTCTTCCAAACACGATGAGTTGAGTTTTTACCAAAAAGTTCTATTTTGGTTTCATCTGACCATATGACATTCTCCCAATCTTCTTCTGGATCATCCAAATGCTCTCTAGCAAACTTCAGACGGGCCTGGACATGTAATGGCTTAAGCAGGGGGACACGTCTGGCACTGCAGGATTTGAGTCCCTGGCGGCGTATTGTGTTACTGATGGTAGGCTTTGTTACTTTGGTTCCAGCTCTCTGCAGGTCATTCACTAGGTCCCCCCCGTGTGGTTCTGTGATTTTTGCTCACCGTTCTTGTGATTTTTTGACCCCACGGGGTGAGATCTTGCGTGGAGCCCTAGATCGAGGGAGATTATCAGTGGTCTTGTATGTCTTCCATTTCCTAATAATTGCTCCCACAGTTGATTTCTTCAAACCAAACTGCTTACCTATTTCAGATTCAGTCTTCCCAGCCTGGTGCAGGTCTACAATTTTGTTTCTGGTGTCCTTTGACAGCTCTTTGGTCTTGGCCATAGTGGAGTTTGGAGTGTGACTGTTTGAGGTTGTGGACAGTTGTCGTTTATACTGATAACAAGTTGAAACAGGTGCCATTAATACAGGTAACGAGTGGAGGACAGAGGAGCCTCTTAAAGACAAAGTTACAGGTCTGTGAGAGCCATAAATCTTGCTTGTTTGTAGGTGACCAAATACTTATTTTCCACCATAATTTGCAAATAAATAAATAAAAAATCCTACAATGTGATTTTCTGGATTTTTTTCTCTCATTTTGTCTGTCATAGTTTAAGTGTACCTATGATGAAAATTAAAGCCCCTCTCGTATTTTTAAGTGGGAGAACTTGCACAATTGGTGGTTGACTAAATACTTTTTTGCCCCATTGTAGTTTCACATGAAACACAACCTGGAGTGTAGTGGAGCGGCTCACTTTTTTCAATTTGAGAATGCACGGAGCTGGTAAAACTATTTCTAGAAAATGTATTTGGATACATTTGAAATAAATCATATTTATTTACCACTAAAATTCCATGAAAGACAATAGGTTGACAAACCAAATAAATATGTACAGCAGCCTAGAGGTAGGTAAATTAAGATTTCTTCCCCGTCTTCTTTCTGGCAGCAGTGAGAATGATGAAGAACTATAGGCGTGTATGCACTGAAGAGGCCATTCGGAGGCTTGACCACTTTGGCCAGTCAGAACGTTGAATTTTAAAAAATCTAAATTCACTATGCGTCTGCCTTGATGTTCATAAAACTCCACGGACCCCCTCTTGCGGAGTGGAACCCAGAACGATATGTGCCCACTTAGTTATGGCAACATTGTTCCGCCGAGGAGTGAAACCAGAGTGGCCACCGCAAAACCCAAGGAGCCTGACCCGCTCTGGACGTTGCTGTAGCCCTGCTTGGGATATTTATCCCACACTGGCTAGTTGTTGAGACACAGGGCCTGTTTTAGCTTGGTGTGTCGGGGTGAGCAATTGGAAATGTCAATTGGGGGAAGTTGGAAGTAATAATGCATTTAGGTTATAGTTTATTGAGATGCATAAATACACCACATCAAAAGTTAGATTTTATGGATGTTTTAAAATTTATTTCCTACAATTCTATGCAGTAATTATTTATGTTCACTACTCGGTCAATTGATATTGATAGCATGTTTAATCTATGCAAATAAATTATATGAATTGATAGTTCACTTTTTATTCTGTAATAGGGTATATTGTAGCCATGTGTCAAGCGAATCAAATCAAATCAAGTATATTTATGATACAGCGTGTAAGCTACACAATACAATGAAATGCCTATTTGTAAATCAATCTCTCCTAGCAATCTATATATATATTTGTATTTATATTAGGCTATAGTCTACAAATGGCTATACAACAGTCTTAGGTCCTATTAGGCTGTCCTTCAGCACCACAAGTTGGTTCAACATCTTTAACATCATTCCGCGATCCTGGCGCTGTCCCTTTCAGCACCAACGAAGGCCGCTTCAATCGCTTGAAATGACATTTCATCCATACTGATCACTTATTATTATTATTACACATAGAAGATGATCACTTCTCACAATGTTGCTCGTTTAGTAAAGTTAGATCAAAGCTGAATCAAGTGTCTCACAAGATCACATAATGAGGAATTAGCATTTTACATACCAGAACCAAATAGAATATCATAGTAAGAGTATCATAGTATATTCTATAATTGACTGATCTAAAAGAATAGCACCACACTACTCGACACAACACAACATAAAACAACTATGAATGGAAGTTAAAACAGTGCAAAGTGCATCAGAGAACTTAGATTGCACACTCTCAAACCTGATCTAAAATGGTCAACAGCCCTCCTATCTGGGATGTAAAATCATCAATGAGAATAAAATGATCTTGTTTTAAGTCCTTTTGCGAAGTGTTCCTAGATGATGGGGCAGCAATCCTAAAAGCACTCTTACCAAACTCGGTTCTTGTGTTCGGAACAGTCCTGTGAATATATTGGCAGCTGCCCTAAAATGGACTTACAGACCAACATTAAGGCCTACTGTCCCAATGAGCCTGTCGCCTTACAGTTCAGGATGGCCATCCTGCTAACTGATATAAGGTGATGTGTAAATGAGACTTTGTGTTGGTTCCAAATCTTAAAGCAGCGTGGTAAAGTATATCTAGTGTGTGCAGGTAAGACCCCAGGGCATTCGTGTGCAGAATATCACCACAGTCCAACAAAGGCAAAAAAAAAAGAGTTGCTGTCTTTTCTAGCTTGAAATGAAAAACAAGACTTGTTTCGATAGAAGACTGGCAGCTTAAGTTTAAGCTTTTCAGTGAGCTGTTGAACGCGGAGCTTTACAAAGACAGCTTTTCATCGATGTGAAATCCCTAGTATTTGCATGATGACGCCACCTCTACTGGCATGTTTTGCAAAGGGACTCTCTGAGGCAGAGTAGAGGATTGCTTTCTTGTTCTTGAGAATACCATTAGTTTGGTTTTCTGTGAATTTATGGCCAATTTGAGCTGAAAGAGGTTATGTTGGACAACATTAAATGCGTTCTGCAATTTGAGAAATGCCACATCTAGTGTGGGAGCCGTGCTATAGATGATGGTTTCATTTGCATAGAGATGACAGGGGTGGATATTAGTAACTGAGAATTGAAAGCAGGGTAGGCAACTAGATTCAGCCGCAGTCCGATTTTTTGTCGGAGCAGATGGTTGGAGGGGCGGAACATAATTATAATAATTTGTACACTGCAAATTGACCACAACTAAGCCCAAAGAGAGATTGTATTTGAAAATAACAATAATTTCACATTGATACACATATGTATTATTTTATTTGTGGGAATACTTCAGATTTCCTAAATTAAACACATTTTTAGCTAAATTCCTGGTGATTTAACAATTACTATTATTATATATATATATATATATATATCTTTTTACAAAAATCTTAAGGGGGCCAAAATAAATAACTCGCGGGCCAGTTTTGGATGTTGCCAACCAATGATTTAAAGTATATTTTTGTTTGTCTACCTTTATTCCGCAGCTGGGTTGTTCCACAAAAAGAGTGCCTTGTTGCAATCCCTTTGATATTGTAAGTACAAATTGTGCATTTTTAAAGCCTGCTATATCAGATGAAGTGCCCTTTAACACAGACCACATGGAAAATTCTATAAAATCAGATGTTTCATAGGAATAAAGTTAAACATTTGAACATGTTCCTCTGTGCATCCTCTCTGACTTCTAAGAAGATTTGAACCCATTACCACAACATTTCTCCAAGTTTTCACCATCATTGTAAAGACCAAGATAGTTATTTTGTTACTTTTTACAAAGTCCATTCTGAAGATTATTATTTACTTAACGTGATTAGAGATTCATTTTAAGGTTGACCCTGGCACCTGAGCTGAATTCCGTTTCAATATGGTGAAACCTTTTTTAAATGATACTTTTTTGAAAGAAATATTGAACATCTAACAGTCAAATCATAGTGTAAAAGTAGGTGAGCTGTTTCAACTCCTTTTAGCCTTTTTCTGGTGTTTTGTGGTGGAAAACTGAGCGGGTCGGCATTACACGTCAACAATGTTACCCATACTGTAGCTAAACAGGCTAGAAATGCTTTCACAATACACAAGGGGATTTATGGCTTCCTTAAGATGAAAACGTCCACCCTGTTGCTTTATTTGGCACTTAATAGGCTTTTTCTTTGTTTTATTTATGTTTACTTAACAACCTCCTGAGATGGGAAAACATGTTTTCTATTAAGTTGAACATGTGCTCTTTATGACTGAATGTTAAAATTAGGGGAAATAAATATAACCATAAAAATAAAATGATTTTATTGCTCGTGGCCAATCTTCAAAAAGGGTTTTTAGTTTTTGAGATACCCCTACCCGAGGTAAAACAAAACCACAACCATGTTTTTTCACATCTCTAATATTCACGAAATGGATGATTGTGTAAAAATATTTTACTGCAAACGTGGTTAAATTGATAGATATTGTGACACCCCTTAAATTCAAACAGTGCAGAATAATGTCTGGCTGGAGGGGGGAGTGACCACGTAAACTCATGGAACACAAACTGTCAAGCTCTGATATTGCTAAAATTAAGTAGTCGGTTATCTATACTACAAAACAAACAGCATTAGGATATCTTAATGCATCTTGAAAATCTAGACCTGTAAACACTGAGATAGAAGAGGTAGAAATATCAACTATGAATATTTATTATGAATGTTTTTTGTTGTTGTGGCTATTGAAATCTAAATCGGCTCTGGGCAGAGACCTGTAATTTATTTTCAATCAAAAGTTACCTCTGTGGATTGGATGTTCCAGCCTCTTTCAATTACGTTAGGGGGCCAAATCCATTATGGGGT
The DNA here is from genome assembly GCF_023373465.1 of Oncorhynchus keta. Classification (NCBI taxonomy): domain Eukaryota; kingdom Metazoa; phylum Chordata; class Actinopteri; order Salmoniformes; family Salmonidae; genus Oncorhynchus; species Oncorhynchus keta. The sequence goes on along the minus strand of NC_068444.1, from coordinate 36,314,906 downwards.
CCAGAATCCAATATGGCTGCCACAATACCATTGAATGGTGTTTTAATCACCTGTACATGTTTTAGATCTTTTGTGTACTTACTTACTTAGTGTACTATGTCAGTGTAATTCAACCATGGTTGGGAATCCAATAGGCCTCCCACAATTACACTCAAATAGCTTGGTCTGGATATAAAAAAGGAAGCAGACTTCTTGGCATGCATGGCAACACCAAGTATTCCAAGTCACAAGCCTCTGAGGATCAATGAGGCAACTCAAGAGGCTCCAACGAAAGAAAAGAGGGCATCCTCTCCCTAGCTCTACAACTTGCTGTATAACAACTGTGGGTTAACTTGTGCTTCCAGGAATGGGCTCTTAAATCACTTTGTTCCGGGTGCACTCCTATGCTGTTTGGGTTGAGCTGGCATATTTATTTTTTGTCCACCCTCCTGGCCATCTGCTTGGAGTTGCCGTATATGTTGACTTGGTGATATTATGGATGCAACAACAGATGACGACAAGCGCATTAGGCAGGTGTTCACTACAATGAATCAACACAATCTGAAACTCATCGAAAAGAAATGCCATCAACTTAGTGGGCCTTCACATCATGGGAATTGTGCCTAGCCAATGTCAATGCCATCTTGAATCTCCCAGTCTGCCCTGGAGTTGCCCGTACATGTTGACTTCGTGACATCGGGATGCAACCACATAAGGCGGCTTGTTCACCACATTGAACCAACACACCTCTCCAATGTCAATGCCCTTCTGAATCTCCTCGATAGGCCCACTCCACCATCAGTTCCCCCTCTGGCAGTTAATAACGACAGAGACACAATGCAACTGGACTGCCACATGCCAGGAGGCCATTCAACAGCCAAAACGCCATCTGGAAAGTGCTGATGTGCATATTGCCCTCATATGCACCTATTTTGCTACCACCCAGGTCTGGCCAGCCCATGTGACACCTGAACTGTACTAGCATGTGAAGAATGAGCTCTCATGCTGTGGTGACTAATGCATTGGCGTGGGAAACTGTACAGTAATCCCAACATATAAGGGTATAATGCCATCTATGGCAAACAAGAGGTCCTTTGGGAGGGACAAACTTAAATAAAGATGCTGTATATGATTGTGTATGGTGGCTGGGGATTGACTGTGAGATAGTGGTCTCTGCTTGATCAGTTCCACCACCTCTGCAACACTGTTACTTTCCATCAAAGCCCAGGGATAATCTTCGAATGTATATGTGTGTGGAGCTGCGCTACGTCCCTCATCACCAACGCCTCATAGTCCCAGTCGATGACCTACACTCTAAGTAACCTCTAGGTAACCTGATATCCCGCTCAAAGTTTTTTTAACCTTTATTTAACTAGGCAAGTTAGTTAAGAACAAATTCTTATTTACAATGACGGCCTACCAGAAGGCAAAAGGACTCCTGTGGGGACGGGGGCTGGGATTAAAAATTAAAAATTAAATAAAAATATAGGACAAAACACACATCACAACAAGAGAGACACCACACCACTCCATAAAGAGAGACCTTAGACGACAACATAACATGGCTGCAACATGGCTGCAACACATGAAAACATAGCATGGTAGCAACTAAGGTTGCACATTTTGGGGAATATTCAAAGGTGGAAACTTTCTGTGGGATTTAATGGGAATATATGGGAATTAACGGGAATATATACAAATTAATATTAATACCATTGTAGATGTAGATGTTTTTTTTGCATTGGATATATTTACCATATCATATGGAGACAGAAACATAAACCTTTTGCCTTATAATAAGTAGACATAATTGCAAAGGAATTCCCTGCCGGTCAAACCCTCCCTAACCCCAGACAACGCTGGGCCAATTGTGCGTCGCCCCATGAGCCTCCCGGTCGCGGCTGGCTGCGGCAGAGCCTGGGCTCGAACCCAGAATCTCTGGTGGCACAGTGCCTTAGACCACTGCGCCACCCGGGAGGCCATCTTCATGCTTTTTGATGCATTTCAGAACTGCAGTTTCCTCTGCTTGGAGCAACAGTGAAGTGGGCAGGGCAGTACTGATTTCTTCCCTTACATCTGCAAGCAGTCTGAACATCAGACAGGATGGCATTGTCTCCCTCAATCTGTGCAATGGCTACTGCTATCGGTTTCAGGAGTTTCAGACTGCTTACCACTTTCTCCCAAAATTCATCATCCAGGAGGATCCTCTTGATGGGGCTGTCCATATTTTTCTGCCCCATCAAGTGATATGGCCATTTCTTGGAGACTCCTTCCCCTCCAGGAGACCCCAACGGGGTGTTGCTGGGCAGCTTCAATGTGGTGCTCTCGTTATATGCTATAACTTGATGACCCTTCACATACCTAACCATTTCCTTGGCTCTCTTGTAGAGTGTATCCATTGTTTTCAGTGCCATGATGTCCTTGAGGAGCAGATTCAATGCATGAGCAGCACAGCCAATGGGTGTGATGTGAGCGTAGGACTCCTCCACTTTAGACCAAGCGACATTCATGTTCGCAGCATTGTCTGTCACCAGTGCAAATACCTTCTGTGGTCCAAGGTCATTGATGACTGCCTTCAGCTCATCTGCAATGTAGAGGCCAGTGTGTCTGTTGTCCCTTGTGTCTGTGTGCTCTTGTAGAATACTGGTTGAGGGGTGGCGATGATGTAGTTAATTATTCCTTGCCCACGAACATTCGACCACCCATCAGAGATGATTGCAATACAGTCTGCTTTCTCTATAATTTGCTTGACCTTTACTTGAACTCTGTTGAACTCTGCATCCAGCTAATGAGTAGATAAAGCATGTCTGGTTGGAGGGGTGTTCGCTGGATGAAGGACATTCAGAAATCTCTTCCAATATACATTGCCTGTGAGCAGGTGAACCAGTTGTATACACAGCTCGAGCAAGACATTCATCAGCATTTATCTGACTACGTTCCTCCATTGAGTCAAAAAAACGTATGATTCCAGGACCATTGTGCTGTTGCTATCGATAAGGTGTTAAGAGTCATCATTTTCACTTCGAATAGAAGTAGAGGGACTTTTGTCGGAGGTTGCTTGTTGTGAGCGCTGAGGGAACTTTATGCACTTGGCCAGATGATTCTGCATCTTTGTTGCATTCTTCACATATGATTTAACACAGTATTTGCAAATGTACACAGCTTTGTCTTCTACATTAGCTGCAGTGATATGTCTCCAGACATCACATAGTGCCCGTGGCATTTTCCTGTAAAGATTAGAAAAAAAATTGTAATACAAACCCAAATACAATTCCATGTACAAATAAATAGTTAAGCAGTTAGATTAAACAACTCCTTTGTAAGATAAATGTTTTAAAATGAAACTTGTATGGAAACAGGTGAATTAACACTCCTCATTGAGCAGGCTCAAGCAAGCTAAAAACCACATGGAAGCAAAAACTAACTAGCAGAAATTGTTAACAAGTTAGCAATGATTTAAAACACACTTCGCTGTAGGCTACTATTTACTAGTTTACAAAAAATCATGTAAAATATATTCACCCCACCCAGTATGGTAATCAAAACTTACCAGAAAGCATGTAGTCCTTGACTCAGACAGTGTAGTAGTGTGGGCTCAATAGCATTTCATTAGTGTGCATGATCTTGAGAATCAGCTGTACATAAGATGAAATAATGCACTGTGCATACAGAGGGTTGCAATTCCATTGAATTGTGGATAATTTAACCAAAATATGCCAGAATACCTAGATTTGCCTTTTGCGTATCCCACAAAAAAAGGTTCACTGTTATAAGCTAACTTTTTTTATGAATTTAAGCAAAATTCCCAAATTTCCTGGGCTTAACGTCCCATGGAAATTTTCCAGAAGGTTTCCAACCCTTTATAACCCTAGTAGCAACACAACATGACAACAACATGGTAGCAACACAACATGGTACAAACATTGTTGGGCATACTGTAGACAACAGCACAACGGGCAAGAAGGTAGAGACAACAATGCATCACACGAAGCAGCCACAACTGTCAGTAAGAGTGTCCATGATTGAGTCTTTGAATGAAAAGATGGAGACAAAACGGTCCAGTTTGAGTGGGGTTTTTTCAGCTCATTCCAGTCGCTAGCTGCAGCCAACTGAAAAGAGGAGCGATCCAGGGATGTGTATGCTTTGGGGACCTTTAACAGAATCTTACTGGCAGAACGGGTATTTTATGTGGAGGATGAGGGCTGCAGTAGCTTGCTCAGATATGGGGGAGTGAGACCTAAGAGAGTTTTATAAATAAGCATCAATCAGTGGGTCTTGCAACTGGTATACAGAGATGACCAGTTTACAGAAGAGCATAAAGTGCAGTGATCTGTCCTATAAGGAGCAAATCTGATGGCCGAATAGTAAAGAACATCTAGCCGCTCAAGAGCGTAATCACAGCCAACTACGCGTAGTAAATATCGGCCAAATAAATCTCTCTACCTGACTTCCAAAGGAATATAAAGAAATATGCCACATTCAGGTCTGTTTGTGACATCAATCTCACAATCTCCTTCACAACCAGACAACTAACCATTCCACTGCTGGAGTATCCCCTGCATCAATTAGGCTGAGATAACATTACAGTTAGTCAATGATTCTCGTTGGCATGCAGACTGCATGTGCGGAGTGCCTCGACCCAACTGTTGTATAACTGGAAACTGTATAACCTGACAGTCAAACAGGAAGGATACTTACTGCCCTTGTCGCTGCAGCATTGCCAGAATGACCAGTTAGCTGTGTGACCTGGTCAGGCCCCAGAACTAAAACCATCACGGGCTACTTTCTCTCCTCACCCTGTTAGGACACACTCATGTCCTGGTCACCTCAAAGACTTTGAATCAACGTTGCACACTTCGTTTCAGTAGGCTAAATAAGGATACGGTTAAAGCTGTACATACACGCTGCTAGAGTGGCTGACTGTTGTATAACAGGTTGCTTTCCTGTAACTTGGTTACACTACTGTGTGCTTGTGTCGCGAAAAACATGAACACACATTTAAATGCTAGTTGGCTTCAGCTATTCAAAACAGAGGCATGGCAGTGCCACTCATAGTTATACCAAGAGCCGAATGAAACCCTTTCAACACTAGAACCGCTAGAGCAGTTATTTTTGACCACTCGTGATTTATTTATTCACAAACAGAACTGGAGTTATAACCCTTTTTAGGAGGGCATGTCATTTTTTGATGGTTTTCCCATGTTGCCCCTGACTTCTCCCGGGAGTTGGGCCTGCTCCGCTCCTTCTGCTGATAGTTGATAATCACTCTGATAATTACCTCGAAACTGAACCTAAACTATACCGATTTCACACATATAACAACAGATGAAGTAAAGTATGATGGGGAGAAAGGGGGAGAATGGGTGAGTTGATGAGTGAGGGGAAGCGAACGATGCATAACTATGGAAATCGCCAATTGTGAATGAAGAACAGGGCGGCCATTCTATTGTATTCATCTATTCTAACTATCACCTCAAAACGGTGCACCCTACATCAGTCCACTGAATCCAAGCAGTTTTGTCAGTCTACTCTCCAACTAGGCTACACAGTAAGAGTACATGCTGAATGGCTTTCAATATCTGGGAAACTATCCCCACGGGGCAGCAGGTGAGAGAGAGTCAGCAGGTGGTGATGAGTCTTGTGGAACCTCAGGTTGGCAAGGGGAGAAATGTCACCATGTAACATTTCTTCACTTTACTGTCATCGGTGAACAGGTTGCTTGCAAAGAAAACAAGTCTGGCCGGCAGCATGAACAAAATGAGACGGGAGCTCCCTCCCTCCGCACAGAACAAGGCACCTGCACAGCCATTGTACTCCACAGCGGTGCTGAAGAATGATAAGACAACGGGACACAATATAACGAGAGAACCGGAGACCATTACGGACGACAACCAAACAAAGGTATGTCAAAGTGTGTCAAGCCAGTGAACGTTACGAAAATGGTGGCAACTGTTGCAACAAGGGATAACAGCTACATGAAATCCAACTGACGCACAAAAGCAGCCGATAAGTGCAATTGGCTATTTTTGACTGCTGTCCTATTGACACGTATTACTTATATTCATTATAATGCCATACTTGTTTTTGTGCTGAGATTCACTATTTACCAAGGCCATTATAAAATGTTTAGCCTACTGCCGTTTTTATTTTGTTTTTAGAAAAAGAAGCTGTTTACCGTCTTCCAACACATATGCTTTCCGTCTCATAGTTGTAACAAAATCACTCCACAAATAAAATAGATTGATTGAACACTTGAATTGAATGTTTGTACAGTAACAAACTAATGTAAATGCTATTATGTTACTTAAAATATATATTTTTAAGTATTCTAATGTTACCCAAGGCCTTCATAAACACAACCAAACAATTATTTTGCAATAGAATGAATGAAATGTATTAATTACACTGTTAGAATGTTTGAGTCAGAGGCCCAGCAGCTCCCGTGTTCAAGACAGACTAACACAATACAAAATAAACCAGGGCAATTTATATGCAGGCAAAGGTGTTTGAGCTTAATTATGTTGGCCATATTGGATTCATAATAAAAATGTATTTACACCGACACAGTCTTTCATCATTTGGTTCTTTGAGTCATTATGTTTCCACCAGTCGAGGCTGCTGAGGGGAGACCGGCTCATAATAATGGCCGGAACGGGGCAAATGGAATGGCATCAAGCACATGGAAACCATGTGTTTGATGTATTTGATGCCATTCCATTTCCCCCGTTCCGGCCATTACCATGAGCCCATCCTTCCCAATTAAGGTGCCACCAACCTCCTGTGGTTTCCACATAGAACCTTCACCCTTCAGGAGGAGCCTTCTGTCCTTTAGTGTGTATGTATTTTTGTCAGGCAGGACCATATAGAGTGAGAGACCATTTGACTTGTAAAGTTGTCTATTAACCAGCTACCAAAAAGTAAAGCTTACATTCATCAGAAATATTCATAATTGGCAACTTCCGCCAAAACTCTCAGTGTTTACAGGTCTTTATTCCCAAGATCCATTACGATACCCCTATGCTGTTTGTTTGTGTGTGTAGTGTAGACAAACTGACTACTTGCATTCCACATTTGAGCAAATGTCAGAGCTTGCAATATTAGGTTACATGAGATTATGCAACCCATCCACCTTCTAGCCAGACATTATTCTGCACTTTTCGAGTTTTGCGGGTGTGTCACAATATCTATCAAATTGAACCACTTTGGCAGTACACTTTTTTTTACACAACCATCCATTTCATAAATGGGATACATTAGAGAGGAGAAAAAAAAAACATGCTTGTGTTTTGTTCTACCTCGGGTAGGAGTATCTAAAAAAAAATGCGTAGGCCTCGCCACTCACCTAAAAGGCACCTAATTGGTGGAACACCGCGATTCCATCTTAAGTGCAACATCCTGTCTGTATTTTCCAAAAGATTAAAGTTTTCAAAAACATTCTGCATTGCATTCATTTCAGCCTGGAAAGCACTTGCATTGAAAGTACACACCACGTCAGTTCAAGTATCTGTTCATTCAAATGTTCCAGTATCAAAAGACATTCCAAAACACGTAGAATGTATGCACACATGACTGTAAGTCGCTTTGGATAAAAGCGTCAGCTAAATGGCATATATTATTATTATATTATTATTACATTTTGATACAATTCTGGTAATGAATGACACCTTTGGTGAATGTTCCATTCTAGAGTCATACCTTGACTGAGGAATAATTGAATGGATTATTCTGTACTCTCTTTTACCATTCTTGCCTTGGACATCTACTATGTCCTTCTTTTCAAAAGAACATCCAACAATCATTTAACTTCCACACAACAACAATATGATTTTGCATTTACAAAGTGGTATAAAGTTTCACTTCAAGTTTTTCTTAGTGCTACAGCCTACCCTATTAAAAAAAACACATTGTACAGTACTGTACCCATGTACAGTACAGTATGCTCCAGTGTTTGGTTTGTCCATCGCTTACCCTAGACAGACAAGCCCTGGCCAAAAGTAGTGTACTATACAGGGAATAGGGTGCCATTCCAGACATGACCACAGACTTTGATGACTAGATAGCCATGCAGACAGACAGACTTACATTAGCCTGGATGATGACCAGGTAGCGGGTGATCTCCTCATAGTTGAGCCTCTCCCTCAGGACCATCGAGCCAGAAAGGGTGAGAGGGATGTCAAACGTCCTGTTGGCCATCTGTGACACAAAGAGATACACTACCCTGGGTTAAGAATGCACTCCACTCAGAAAAGCTCCCCCTTGCCTCATTCATTGTCTGCCAGAGCGAGTGCAGAGATCTCCGGTGTAGAGATTGCCTCAACAGGACATTTGTGGCTTTGTGACCCCTACCTAGTGATATGAGTAATACGGTCATAATCTAATATCTCTAGCAAATATTTTGAGGCTGTGCAATGTGATTGCCATCAGTCGTGGGTTTAAAGAGAATCAGATTGGATGGGTCAGTCAGTAAGTATTCAGATGGAACATACCGGGTCAGTTGGGTTGTACTGGATGATGTATTCGATCTGTCCGTTTGGGCCGTCATCAATGTCCAGAGCTCCGTTATTCCCAGTGAAGCCGGAGAAGATGGTGGTGCCAACTGGGGTCAACTGTGAGACATTATTACATCGTTATGACAATACTAACTATCCAAAATATAAAAAGAAGTCTCCACACACTTGAATCAGATGTGTCAGTTTTCCTGTGCTAAGCATTCGGTCGACAACAACCTTCATCAAAACACTAACGATCCAGCCATTCTGAGTGAAACAGACAGTCAGGGCTAAACCAACATTAGGGCTGGGAATTGCCAGGGACCTTACTATACTATATTATCACAAGACTTAGGTGCCCATTCGACTATTAAGATTCTCTCGATTCTATATGTTTTGTGATTTGATACTGCAATTTTATTGCGATTTGACATCCCTGACATATTTCTCACTATAGTGTACATCTGCTGCAGAGGGACAAGAGAGTGCATGAGAAAATGAGTTTTGATCAGACATGGAAACAAAAGTGCTGAAAACAATATTGGATCGCTATTTTTTTTAAAGATGGAGAACAAGCTATAGGATGAAAAATTCTGCAGTTTTGGTGCAGGCACAGTCGACAATAGCGCTAGCTTACGCTACCTAGCAACAAAAAAAGTAGCTATATAATATAGTCAAAAATAGCATTGCGATATGCAACTGTAACAATTTTTCCCGCGTCACAACATGCCGTTGATTTGTTTACAGACAACAGGATTAGTTAGGTTTTGAAGTGACTGGTTGCGCAACAACATAATCCCTGTTGGATTCTGAGGTGGCTAGCTCAGCCAGTCACCAACAAAGCCTTGCTCTTGGTCTTCTGAGAGGGGCGAGTGATTCACAGCACCAGAATGCTTCCTTTCAGCTGTCATACCTGAGCCCCACAGTGGACCGCTATCAGATGTGAGAAGAGAAGGTAATAGTCTAGTGCCTGTTGGCAGCACCAAGGAAACCTGGGTATTTTAGCTCCTGAAATGCTACTCTGCTGCTCTTGTATCTGACTTTTCAGGAACAGGAACACACAAAAGAAGTCAGATACAAGAGGAAGAGAGGAGAGAGTTCAGTGAAACGACTGTAAAAATGTTTTCACTGAGCTGAATAGGAAAAACCTCATAGAAACCCACAGCAGGGACCCCAAGTGTCATTTCTAAAGAGGTGCTGTAATGAAAAGTAGAGGCACGATTTCCATGTTTCCCATTCGCAAAAATTGAAATTTACTCTGTCGTCTTCGACAGGATAGGGACAGCCATACATCCCATCCACTCTGCAATTTTGTTAACCGCAGAAATACATAAGCACGCATTATTTAGGAGCTAACATTATTTAGGACAGGCACCACGATTCCTCATTGGGATGCAAGGCTCTCCCAGCGCCAACCGGTCACAGACACGCCTCTGGGAGCACATCACTCCTCCATGTCCCTTAGTCTGCACATCAGCGCCTCAGTGATAAACATTGCGTAACAGACTGTATGCATGAAGGCCGCCGTAACAAATTAATTCATGTGGCATAAAGAAGTGTACAGTGCACTTAATAACCAAGGGGTTACATATACCATTTAGCACATCTTAGTAGTGTATTTATTGGGATACACAAGGAGAGGCCAAAATATTCTCCCCATATGAGATAACAAGGTGTTGAAAGGTTAAGGTGCATCTAGAGCCGTCTAAAGACTAAGTGCCTGATTAACACGTGTGAGTGATTCAGCCTCGACTATAACTCTTGATGCCAGTCTCGGGTGAAGGTGTAGTTAATGGAATTTTTAAACAGGGTCAAGGTCTCACAAGAGCATACAGCTAGCACGCATGATTGGCATTCACTAACTCCTCCATCCTCCGGGCTTGCAACTTCAGAGGAAAGTTGGAAAGCGTGCAAGTAAGGCTCTCCAGATACTCTATGACACACAGTACCGTCATGCCAAGTATGTCCACGTGTGCAGTCAAGATCTCCCATGAGCAGATGTCTTCAGCTCCACAGCATACTTCGTTCAGCCGCGAATACCTCTAGCTGTTGTTAGATCGCTCTCTGCTTCGACAGCCCTGTAGCTCTCCACTACATGGGCTTCAAGAGCTGACTGATGGACAGGAGACTCTGCATTCTATTGGACCCCCTATCTCCGTGTCAGTAGAACATTTCAGTCGCACTTCGTTTGGATAGTCTGGTTTCTCCCATCTGTAGTTGCTCTACAGGTCAACTATCTGTCGATAAGCAACTATTTGGGTTACGGTTAGGTTTAGAATTAGGGTCAGGGTTACGTTTAGGGTTAGAATAAGGGTCAGGGCAAGGGTTACGTTTAGGGTTAGGATAAGGGTCAGGGTAAGGGTTACGTTTAGGGTTAGGATGAGGGTCAGGGTAAGGGTTACGTTTAGGGTTAGAATAAGGGTCAGGGTAAGGGTTACGTTTAGGGTTAGAATAAGGGTCAGGGTAAGGGTTACGTTTAGGGTTAGGATAAGGGTAAGGGTTACATTTAGGGTTAGGATAAGGGTCAGGGTAAGGGTTACGTTTAGGGTTAGAATAAGTGTCAGGGAAAGGGTTACGTTTCGGGTTAGAATAAGGGTCAGGGTAAGGGTTACGTTTAGGGTTAGGATGAGGGTCAGGGTAAGGGTTACGTTTAGGGTTAGAATAAGGGTCAGGGTAAGGGTTACATTTAGGGTTAGAATAAGGGTCAAGGTAAGGGTTACATTTAGGGTTAGAATAAGGGTCAGGGTAAGGGTTACATTTAGGGTTAGGATAAGGGTCAGGGTAAGGGTTACATTTAGGGTTAGAATAAGGGTCAGGGTAAGGGTTACATTTAGGGTTAGAATAAGGGTCAGGGTAAGGGTTACGTTTAGGGTTAGAATAAGTGTCAGGGAAAGGGTTACGTTTCGGGTTAGAATAAGGGTCAGGGTAAGGGTTACGTTTAGAGTTAGGATGAGGGTCAGGGTAAGGGTTACGTTTAGGGTTAGAATAAGGGTCAGGGTAAGGGTTACGTTTAGGGTTAGAATAAGGGTATAGGGTAAGGGTTACGTTTAGGGTTAGAATAAGGGTCAGGGTAAAGGTTACATTTAAGGTTAGGATGAGGGTTAAGGTGAAGTTTAAAGCTAGAGCTAGTAGATAGTTGAAAATGTTGCTGATAGTGTGCTGAGCATCTACAGATGAACTATCCAAGTAAAGTTTTACCAACATTTCAAACTGTGTGAAAATAAATATGTAGAGCAGAATAACGAAAGCAAACCATTTCCAATAGTTTGAGAACAGAAGCCTCTGCAGGGGCTGTCTTCTCTGTCTGCTACTCCAAAGGCTGCTCGCTAATGAGATCAATCTAACACAGAAACACTCAGGGGACACTTTTTCTATTATGGAAAAGCTGCAAAATCACCATGTAGCTAATTTGTCCCCTGGTGGGACACCTCAGTGAGACACCAGCTGCTCTGTGGCCCTCTATGCCCAGAGCCCATGGAGAATGTACTGTTAAACCACATAGACCCATGGAGGTCCCACTGTTAAACCACATAGAGACCCATGGAGGTCCCACTGTTAAACCACATAGAGACCCATGGAGGTCCCACTGTTAAACCACATAGAGACCCATGGAGGTTCCACTGTTAAACCACATAGAGACCCATGGAGGTCCCACTGTTAAACCACATAGAGACCCATGGAGGTCCCACTGTTAAACCACATAGAGACCCATGGAGATCCTACTGTTAAACCACATAGAGACCCATGGAGGTCCCACTGTTAAACCACATAGAGACCCATGGAGGTCCCACTGTTAAACCACATAGAGACCCATGGAGGTCCCACTGTTAAACCACATAGAGACCCATGGAGGTTCCACTGTTAAACCACATAGAGACCCATGGAGGTCCCACTGTTAAACCACATAGAGACCCATGGAGGTCCCACTGTTAAACCACATAGACCCATGGAGGTCCCACTGTTAAACCACATAGAGACCCATGGAGGTCCCACTGTTAAACCACATAGAGACCCATGGAGATCCTACTGTTAAACCACATAGAGACCCATGGAGGTCCCACTGTTAAACCACATAGAGACCCATGGAGGTCCCACTGTTAAACCACATAGACCCATGGAGGTCCCACTGTTAAACCACATAGAGACCCATGGAGGTCCCACTGTTAAACCACATAGAGACCCATGGAGGTTCCACTGTTAAACCACATAGAGACCCATGGAGGTCCCACTGTTAAACCACATAGACCCATGGAGGTCCCACTGTTAAACCACATAGAGACCCATGGAGGTTCCACTGTTAAACCACATAGAGACCCATGGAGGTCCCACTGTTAAACCACATAGAGACCCATGGAGGTCCCACTGTTAAACCACATAGAGACCCATGGAGATCCTACTGTTAAACCACATAGAGACCCATGGAGGTCCCACTGTTAAACCACATAGAGACCCATGGAGGTCCCACTGTTAAACCACATAGACCCATGGAGGTCCCACTGTTAAACCACATAGAGACCCATGGAGGTCCCACTGTTAAACCACATAGAGACCCATGGAGGTTCCACTGTTAAACCACATAGAGACACATGGAGGTCCCACTGTTAAACCACATAGACCCATGGAGGTCCCACTGTTAAACCACATAGAGACCCATGGAGGTTCCACTGTTAAACCACATAGAGACCCATGGAGGTCCCACTGTTAAACCACATAGAGACCCATGGAGGTCCCACTGTTAAACCACATAGAGACCCATGGAGGTCCCACTGTTAAACCACATAGAGACCCATGGAGGTCCCACTGTTAAACCACAGAGACCCAAGCAGTCCCAGGGGTTGGATGGGCCATCAATGTTAAACCACAAAAAAAATCAGGAGGTCTCCAGAATAAAATGTGGGAAGATCCTACAGTAGCTATAGTTACAGTAATTTTAATGACCACCCTCTTAGTCTCTTTAACAGTCAAAAAAGCTCCATGGGAATAAATGTAATTAGATTTGAATTTATTACCGTACCTACCAGTCCACAGTTACTGAGCAATGGCTAATATTTCACATTTTTACAGCCTTTCCCAAATTGTATGGCCCTATTCAGGTTGAACGGACTGAAATATTCAATACTAAGTAAATGAGATACTGCTCAATGTTGGCCTGTGAACTCGGAGCGAGAGTCAGACACATCGTCTTGGATTGTAAAAAAGATTTAACTAGGTTGTCCTGGGGGTCTCACCTCGTTTATGGCGACATAGTAGCGAGGCTTCTGGAACTGGGGCGTGTTGTCATTGCGATCCCTCACAACGATGCGCACCTCGTGTCGAATGATGCTCCCGACCAGCTCGTTGGTGCACTGGACCTGGACCACGATGGAATGGATGTAGGAGGGGGGCTAAGAGGGGGGCATAGTTTCAGAAGGAACCAAGGACAGCAGGGGACAGAGAATCATTTGTCTCCTTTCAACTGGTTCACACTGAACAAAATGACTGGGATTGATGTGTAGAACATGTAAAGAAAGTTATGCTTCAGATCAGACGTATGCTTTGCTTTTCTATTATCATAAATGCTTACATCTCGGTCGAGGGCCCTGCCGGTGCTGTTCAGGTAGAGCCTCTGTCTGACCGGGTCCAGTATTACCCAGTGGTTGTAGTTGTCTCGGAGGGAGAGAGAGATGGTTCTACCTGGGTCTTCCGCTCGGCCTTGGATTTGCATATTCTCAACCAAAAGCGTTCCTTATGAGACAAAAGAAAAAAGAGGCTCATTTGAAATGCAGCCAGGAGTTGATTGACAGAGCTGTGATAAATATACCTGCTGGGAGCAGGTTTTCCCTAGGCAACATTCCCTTGTGTTGTTAATCTCACTCTTCTCGAGTGCTCTTTTACGAGCGATTGTTACGATCTTTCAGAAAAGCAGGAGTAGAGAGCAGTGTGCCCAGGAAAACAAAGCTTCACACTCATAGAAGTTATTTTCTGACAATGAAAACATTCTTATAGAAAAACCTCAACAACTGCTTGACTGAAATGTTTTCAAATCAAAGGAGACCATTTGAATGATACAAAACGTCTGAAAATATGTCTTCAACTATTGGTCTATAAAAACCAGGGAGGCTAAAATTACATTTGAGCTCTTGACGACCTTGTCTGAAACATGCTATGCCTGCTTTCCCACACACTTTGCTGCTGCAGTCCAGATAAGGACTAAGTGCCTGCCTGGTACCAAGCTTTGATGAAGCCCAAGCCTGAAGGTACTGCAGTCCATGTACATTCATTCTAATTCAGTGGCCAGTTCAGCCTCTGCTAATTACACAGTACCTGTATATACATTTATTTATATTTTACATTTGAGCCATCTAGCAAACGCTCTTATCCAGAGCGAGTTACAGGAGAAATTAGGGTTAAGTGCCTCAAGGGCACCAGCAGATTTTTCACCTTGTCGGTTCGGTGGATTCAAACCAGTGACCTTCCGGTTACTGACCCAACGCTCCTAACCACAAGGCCACACACACGCACGCACGCACGCACGCACGCACGCACGCACGCACGCACGCACGCACGCACACACACACACACACACACACACACACACACACACACACACACACACACACACACACACACACACTTTCTGACATCAACTGTTGTGCAGTTGGAAAGGCAATCAAACCCATGTCTAGCCTACATCCAGTATGCAGCTAGGCCAGAGGGAAGTCAGGGGAAGGGCAGACAGGCCCACGTATCTCTTTCTCCTTTGCTAGCCACGTCATGGCTGGTCCAGCCCGCTGTGATGCGTCTCACACTAACGCTCATGGACAGTTGGTAGCCACCCTTTGCCTTGATGACAGCTTTGCACACTCTTAGCATTTTCTCAACCAGCTTCATGAATAATTATTTTCCAACAGTCAGGAGTTCCCACATACGCTGAGCACTTGTTGGCTGCTTCCAACTCATCCCAAATCATTTCAATTGGGTTGAGGTTGGGTAATTGTGGAGGCCAGGTCATCTGATGCAGAAATCCATCACTCTCCTTCTTGGTCTTGGTGTTTCGGGTCATTGTCCTGTTGAAAAACAAAAGATAGTCCCACTAAGCGCAAACCAGATGGGATGGCATATGGCTGTAGAATACTGTGGTAGCCATGCTGGTTAAGTGTGCTTTGAACTCTAAATAAATCACTGACAGTGTCACCAGCAAAGCACCCCCACACCTCCTCCTCCATGCTTCACTGTGGGAACCACACATGCAGAGATCATCCATTCACCTACTCTGCGTCTCACAAAGACACGGCGGTTGGAACCAAAAATTGCAAATTTGGACTAATCAGATCAAAGAACAGATTTCACAAGTCTAATGTCCAACATGCTTCTTGGCACAAGCAAGTCTCTTCTTTTTATTGGTGTCCTTTAGTAGTGGTTTCTTTGCGGTCACAACTTGCAGACTTGTTTACGTGCTGCTGTACGTTTTGTTGCCAACCTTACTTTGCTACCAACTTTACGGTTTTTACTTTTTAATTACAGTTTGTATTTTTAGTTTTTCCCCTCACTCAACTTTTTTTCATTCAACTTTTTCACTCCGGACGTTTCATCTGGACATGGTTTGTCAGGACTTCCAACAGCCGAAGCCAAGTAGCAACATTAACATGATGCCTTCTAATTGCAGTCGCTGTACTCATAATATACAGGAGAACAATAGCCTTACGGCGAGGATAGCTGTGCTGCAGCTAATTTCAGTGTAGGAAAGGATGAAACAGCGTCTGTGCCACCAGTAAGTACAGATAGTAATGTTAGTATAAATCCCCTCGCACGGTTCATGCAGCCGGACAACTTTCTCATGGCTTCTGGAGGGAAATGCTGTAGGAATGCTCAACCGGTGTTGCTCATTCAGCCAACAGAAACTTTCAACCGGTTCTCCCCATTAAGCAGCAAGTCGGAGTCAGAGGCCGAGCCTTCTCTGGTCTCTACTCCATCCGTTACGGGGTCCGAGACACCGAAGCTTCCCACCATTAGCTCTGACAAATTGAAAACCCTAGTCATTGGCGACTCCATTACCAGCAGTATTAGACTTCAAACGAACCATCCAGCGATCATACACTATTTACCAGGGGGCAGGGCTACCGACGTTAAGGCTAATCTGAAGATGGTGCTGGCTAAACCTAAAACTGCCGTGTGTAGAGAATATAGAGATATTGTTATCCACGTCGGCACCAACGATGTTAGGATGAAACTGTCAGAGGACACCAAGAACAACATAGCTTCAGCGTGTAAATCGCCTATAAAGATGTGTCGGCATCGAGTAATTGTCTCTGGCCCCCTCCCAGTTAGGGGGAGTGATGAGCTCTACAGCAGTCACACAATTCAATCGCTGGTTGAAACTGTTTTCTCCCCCTCCCAAAATATAGGATTTGTAGATAATTGGCCCTCTTTCTGGGACTCACCCACAAACAGGACCAAGCCTGGCCTGTTGAGGAGTGATGGACTCCATCCTAGCTGGAGGGGTGCTCTCATCTTATCTACGAACATAGACAGGGCTCTAAACTCCCCTAGCTCCACAATGAAATGGGTTGTAGGCCAGGCAGCAGGTTGTTAGCCAGCCTGCCAGCTTAGTGGAGTCTGCCACTAGCACAGTCAGTGTAGTCAGCTCAGCTATCCCCATTGAGACCGTGTCTGTGCCTCGACCTGGGTTGGGCAAAACTAAACACGGCAGTGTTCGCCTTAGCAATCTCCTCCTCCATTCCTGCCATTATTGAAAGAGATCGTGATACCTCACATCTAAAATTAGGGCTACTTAACATTAGATCCCTCACTTCAAAGGCAGTTATAGTCAATGAAATAATCACTGATCATAATCTTGATGTGATTGGCCTGACTGAAACATGGTTTAAGCCTGATGAATTGACTGTGTTGTGTAATGAGGCCTCACCCCCTGGTTACACTAGTGACCATATCCCCCGTGCATCCCACAAAGGCAGAGGTGTTGCTAACATTTACGATTGCACATGTCAATTTACAAAAAAAACGATGTTTTCATCTTTTGAGCTTCTAGTCATGAAATCTATGCAGCCTACTCAATCACTTTTTATAGCTACTGTTTACAGGCCTCCTGGGCCATATACAGCGTTCCTCACTGAGTTCCCTGAATTCCTATCAGACCTAGTAGTCATAGCAGATAATATTCTATTTTTTGGTGACTTTAATATTCACATGGAAAAATCCACAGACCCACTCCAAAAGGCTTTCGGAGCCATCATCGACTCAGTGGGTTTTGTCCAACATGTCTCTGGACCTACTCACTGCCACAGTCATACTCTGGACCTAGTTTTGTCCCATGGAATAAATGTTGTGGATCTTAATGTTTTTCCTCATAATCCTGGAATATCGGACCACCATTTTATTACGTTTGCAATCGCAACAAATAATCTGCTCAGACCCCAACCAAGGAGCATCTAAAGTCGTGCTATAAATTCACAGACAACACAAAGATTCCTTGATGCCCTTCCAGACTCCCTATGCCTACCCAAGGACGTCAGATGACAAAAATCAGTTAATTAACCACCTAACCGAGGAACTCAATTTAACCTTGTGCAATACCCTAGATGAAGTTGGACCCCTAAAAACATTTGTCATAAGAAACTAGCTCCCTGGTATACAGAAAATACCAGAGCTCTGAAGCAAGCTTCCAGAAAATTGGAACGGAATTGGCGCCAAACCAAACTGGAAGTCTTCCGACTAGCTTGGAAAGACAGTACCGTGCAGTATCGAAGAGCCCTCACTGCTGCTCGATCATCCTATTTTTCCAACCTAATTGAGGAAAATAAGAACAATCCAAAATGTATTTTTGATACTGTCGCAAAGCTAACTAAAAAGCAGCATTCCCCAAGAGAGGATGGCTTTCACTTCAGCAGTAATAAATTCATAAACTTCTTTGAGTAAAAGATCATAATTATTAGAAAGCAAATTATGGAATCCTCTTTAAATCTGCGTATTCTTCCAATGCTCAGTTGTAATTAGTCTGCACAACTCTGCCAGGACCTAGGATCAAGGGAGACACTAGTGTTTTAGCACTATATCTCTTGACACAATGATGAAAATAATCATGGCCTCTAAACCTTAAAGCTGCATACTGGACCCTATTCCAACTAAACTACTGAAAGAGCTGCTTCCTGTGTTTTGCACTCCTATGTTGAACATAATAAACGGATCTCTATCCACCGGATGTGTACAAAACTTACTAATAGTGGCAGCAATAAAGCCTGTCTTGAAAAAGCCAAACCTTGACCCAGAAAATATAAAAAACTAAATCGACCTATATTGAATTTTCCATTTCTCTCAATTTTTTTAGTAAAATAATAAGCTGTTGCACAGCAACTCACTGCCTTCCTGAAGACAAACAATGTATACAAAATGATTTAGTCTGGTTTTAGACCCCATCATAGCACTGAGACTGCACTTGTGAAGGTGGTAAATGACCTTTTAATGGTGTCAGACCGAGGCTCTGCATCTGTCCTCGGGCTCCTAGACCTTAGTGCTGCTTTTGATACCATCGATCACCACATTCTTTTGGAGAGATTGGAAACCCAAATTGGTCTACACGGACAAGTTCTGGCCTGGTTTAGATCTTATCTGTCGGAAAGATATCAGTTTGTCTCTGTGAATGGTTTGTCCTCTGACAAATCAACTGTAAATGTCGGTGTTCCTCAAGGTTCCGTTTTAGGACCACTATTGTTTTCACTATATATTTTACCTCTTGGGGATGTCATTCGAAAACATAATGTTAACTTTCACTGCTATGCGGATGACACACAGCTGTACATTTTGATGAAACATGGTGAAGCCCCAAAATTGCCCTCGCTAGAAGCCTGTGTTTCAGACATAAGGAAGTGGATGGCTACAAACGTTCTACTTTTAAACTCGGACAAAACAGAGATGCTTGTTCTATGTCCCAAGAAACAAAGAGATCTTCTGTTGAATCTGACAATTAATCTTAATGGTTGTACAGTCGTCTCAAATAAAACTGTGAAGGATCTCAGCGTTACTCTGGACCCTGATGGCTCTTTTGACGAACATATCAAGACTGTTTCAAGGACAGCTTTTTTTCCATCTACGTAACATTGCAAAAATCAGAAAATTTCTGTCCAAAAATTATGCAGAAAAATGTATCCATGCTTGTGTTACTTCTAGGTTAGACTACATTTACATTTACATTTAAGTCATTTAGCAGACGCTCTTATCCAGAGCGACTTACAAATTGGTGCATACACCTTATGACTACTGCAATGCTCTACCTTCCGGCTACCCGGATAAAGCACTAAATAAACTTCACTTAGTGCTAAATACTGCTGCTAGAATCCTGACTAGAACCAAAAAATGTGACCATATTACTCCAGTGCTAGCCTCACTACACTAGCTTCCTGTTAAGGCTATGGCTGATTTCAATGTTTTACTGCTAACCTACAAAACATTACATGGGCTTGCTCCTACCTATCTTTCCGATTTGGTCCTGGCGTACATACCTACACGTACGCTACGGTCACAAGACGCAGGCCTCCTAATTGTCCTTAGAATTTCTAAGCAAACAGCTGGAGGCAGGGCTTTCTCCTATAGAGCTCAATTGTTATGGAATGGTCAGCCTACCCATGTGAGAGATGCAGACTCGGTCTCAACCTTTTAAGTCTTTACTGAAGACTCATCTCTTCAGTAGGTCATATGATTGAGTGTCGTCTGGCCCAGGAGTGTGAAGGTGAAAGGAAAGGCTCTGGAGCAACGAACCTCCCTTGCTGTCTCTGCCCAGCCGGTTCCCCTCGCTCCACTGGGATTCTCTGCCTCTAACCCTATTACAGGGGCTGAGTCACGGGCTTACTGGTGCTCTTCCATGACGTCCCTAGGAGGGGTGCGTCACTTGAGTGGGTTGAGTCAATGATGTGGTCTTCCTGTCTGGGTTGGCGCCCCCCCCCTTGGGTTGTGCCGTGGGGGAGATATTCGTGGGCTATACTCAGCCTTGTCTCAGGGTAGTAAGTTGGTGGTTGAAGATATCCTTCTAGTGGTATGCTTTGGCAAAGTGGGTGGGGTTATATCCTGCATGTTTGGCCCTGTCTGGGGGTATCATCGGATGGGGCCACAGTGTCTCCTGACCCCTCCTGTCTCAGCCTCCAGTATTTATGCTGCAGTAGTTTATATGTCGGGGGGCTAGGGTCATTCTGTTATATCTGGAGTACTTCTCCTGTCTTATCCGGTGTCCTGTGTGAATTTACGTATGCTCTCTCTAATTCTCTCTTTCTTTCTCTAGGAGGACCTGAGCCCTAGGACCATGCCTCAGGACTACCTGGCATGATGACTCCTTGCTCTGCCCAGTCCACCTGGCCGTGCTGCTGCTCCATTTTCAACTGTTCTGCCTGTGGCTATGGAGCCCTGACCTGTTCACCGGACGTGCTACCTGTCCCAGGACTGCTGTTTTTAACTCTCTACAGACAGCAGGAGCGGTAGAGATACTCTCAATGATTGGCTATGAAAAGCCAACTGACATTTACTCCTGAGGTGCTGACTTGTTGCACCCTCGACAACTACTACGATTATTATTATTTGACCATGCTGGTCATTGATGAACATTTGAACATCTTGGCCATGTTCTGTTATAATCTCCATCTGGCACAGCCAGAAGAATACTGGTTCCTCTCTAGGTTTCTTCCTAGGTTTTGGCCTTTCTAGGGAGTTTTTCCTAGTCACTGTGCTTCTATACCTGCATTGCTTGCTGTTTGGGGTTTTAGGCTGGGTTTCTGTACAGCGCTGATATATTAGCTGATGCAAGAAGGGCTATATAAATACAATTCGACCATGAAGGCCTGATTCACGCAGTCTCCTCTGAACAGTTGATGTTGAGATGTGTCTGTTACTTAAACTCTGAAGCATTTCTTTGGGCTGCAATTTCTGAGGCTGTTAACTCTAATGAACTTATCCCCTGCAGCAGAGGTAACTTGGGTCTTCCATTCCTTTGGTGGTTCTCATGAGAGCCAGTTTCATCACAGCGCTTGATGGTTTTTGCGACCGCACTTGAAGAAACATTCAAATTTCTTGACATTTTCCGGATTGACTGACCTTCATGTCTTAAAGTAATGATGGACTGTCATTTCTCTTTGTTTATTTAAGCTGTTCTTGCCATAATATGGACATGGTCTTTTACCAAATTGGGCTATCTTCTGTATACCACCCCTACCTTGTCACAACACAACTGATTGGCTCAAACCGAAGGAAATTAAGAAGGAAAATAATTCTACAAGGCACACCTGTTCATTTAAATGCATTCCAGGTGACTACCAAATGAAGCTGGTTGAGTGAATGCCAAGAGTGTGCAAAGCTGTCATCGAGGCAAATGGTGGCTACTTTGAGGAATCTACATTTTTTAAAAACAAAGAATTTGTTTAACACTTTTTTGGGTTACTACATGATTCCATATGTGTTATTTCATAGTTTCATAGTGTCTTCACTATTATTATACAATGTAGAAAACAGTCCAAATAAAGAAAAACCATTGAATGAGTAGGTGTGTCCAAACTTTGGACTGGTACTGTACTTACCATGACACTCCAACACACACATACGACATACGCTCACAACACAAAACACACACATGCATATTGACGCCAAACACACATGTTCACACTCTTCACATACGGTGATGCTACTGCTTATTATGTAACCTGATTGCCTAGTCACTCTTACCCCTACCTACATGTACATATTACCTCAAATACCTCATACTCCTGCACATTGACTCAGTACCGGTACTCCTTGTACACTGAACAAAAATATAAAACGCAACATGTAAAGTGTTGGTCCCATGTTTCATGAGCTGAAATAAAAGATCCCAGAAAGGTTCCATACACACAAAAGGCGTATTTCTCACAAATGCTGTTTACATATCTGTTAGTGAGCATTTCTCCTTTGCCAAGATAATCCATCCACCAGACAGGTGTGGCATATGTGCACCTTGTGCTGGGGGCAAGAAAGGGCCACTCTAAAATGTGCAGTATTGTCACACTAAACAATGCCAAAGATGTCTCAAGTTTTGAGGGTGTGTGGAATTGGCATGCTGACTGCATGAATGTCCATCAGAGCTATTGCTAGAGTATTTTATGCTAATTTATCTACCATAAGCCACCCCCAACGTCGTTTTAGAGGATTTGGCAGTACGTCCAACTGGCCTCACAATCGCAGACCACGTACATGTATGGTGTCGTGTGGACGAGCCATTTGCCGAAGTCAATGTTGTGAACAGAGTGCCCCATGGTGGCAGTATGGTTAGGCATAAGCTATGCACAATGAACACAATTGCATTTTATCAATGGCAATTTGAATGCATATCTGTATTCCCAGTCATGTGAAACCCTTAGATTAAGGCCTAATTAATTGATTTACTCATATTAAATGTAACTCAGTAAAATCAAATAAATGGTGCTTATATTTTTGTTCAGTATACATAGCTTTGTTATTGTTATTTATTCTGTATTGTTATTTATTCTGTTACTATTTTCTATTTTCATTCTCACATTTTCTTACCTTTTAACTCTGCATTGTTGGGAAAGGGCTCGTAATTAAGCATTTCATAGTAAAGTCTACACCTGTTGTATTCTCCGCATTTTGACAAATACATTTTGACTTGAGTAGTTAACCTCAGGCTGGCTCCAGCCTCTAGCAGCGCTGGCTGAGTGACCTGGAGTAGCTCTGCTTAGCTAGCAGAACTTTGCAAGAAAGACAGATGAAATGTACAGATGAACACGACTCTCCAACCTCACGACTCTCCTTGACTGTTTGACTGTTCTTAGTGCACAGTAAAAACAGCTGTTTTTTTCTACATTAAGTGTCATAGAGTCAGAAGTTTTCCTATCGAGGCACACCAGGCTACAAGGACTGATAAATAACCTGCCATTTTTACACTGAGGCGCAGTTTAATGCAAACACATATTTGAGGATTACCGTTGCTGTATGTTGACAGTATATGGGAATGTGAAAGCCACAACTTGTGCTTGAAGCAGTTTACTATCGTGTTTGAAGCATGTTTCTGACAACAGACTAGAATGCTTGGCTATGTAGAATTTGAATAAGCACGAGTGTGTGTGCGGCGTACGATCAAGATTGGATTTACATTAGTGCGCATGCTACCAAAACCCTTTCACCTTCAGTACTTCTTTCATTTACATTTTCCATGGCTCTTTTTTATATTTTTTACTATAGTTGGTTCCTACCTAAATTCCTTATTACAATTTTTATGTTGCCTGATTGGAAAACCAAGGTCCCTGTAGACAGAGATCCTCAAAGATCTGCATGTTCAATCAACAGACGACTACATACGCAAGCGCGCACACACACAAACACACACACACACAGCCTTAGGTTTGCAACTGTCTCTTAAAGTTGAATTCACCGCCCCTTTGCTTTTGTTTTGGCGTGATGTGCTTTATGTTGCTGTTGAGGTCTGAACTAGGTCCAATGTACTTCTCCACCAATACAATAGTAACTGTTTACCAGTGAAGACTCTGGGAAGTGGGAACAATGCATGTAACTAAGCCAATATCTACAGGGATAAAAACGAAAGAGAATTACAAGCTGAGCTGAAAAAGGTTAATAGGTTTTGTTTTTACATTTACTAGATGAAGAGAGCGTAAGGAATCCGCACAAGTAAACATCGCAAATTTCTATGAGAAACTGGGGTGAGACTTGGTTCACAGGCTGCATCATTCCTCTAATGTGCTAAGGGACTCTTCTTCCTTCTGATGGCGTTCATTTAAAATGTTTGATGACAGACAATATGTTTCACTTGTTCATTTGCTGGACAGAATAAGTAGAAATATCTGCAATTTCCCAACTGTGATGCACGTGTCCGACAGACACACCAATGGGCAAAATGTCAATCTCCACTGGAATCCTCGTCAGATCAAGTCATCAATCTGAAAAATATCATAAGCAGAAGTGTCGGGCTTTCCCGGAAGTTCAGCTATCGGTGCTGGAACATTTCCATTCGTTACACATTTGTTTTTACCATCTACACATTATTCATGTCTTCCTTATCACTCTCTAACCGTACCTCCTTCCCTACTATGTTTGTGTACAGCAGCCAGATGGTTGTTATTCTACACTGATGGTTAAAGAACACATTAGTGGCTGATGCCGACGGTGTTTGAGTTAGAGCACAGGTACAGACTGCACTCCCCTCACTGTTCTCCGGCAGCTGTAGGCTGACATTTGACTAGCAGTGAGCGGAGTCGTGCAGGTCCCTCAGCAGCTGGCAAATGGGATGGCATCTTGGCAGCCTGACATGGTCCCGCAAGCTGGCAGTGCACCTGTGACTGGTGACGTAGATGGGGGGGGGGGCTTGGCTTGGCTTGGCTCTCTGTCTGATCATACTGGGCTCCAGCCTCCAGGACACAGGGAGAAGGTTGCTGCTGGGTCAGGCTGGCTGTTTACACATTAAAACAATGTTCCCATTCACCCCATGTAGAGAAAGCATATACAGTAGGACAGGCAGCAGAGAGACTGATGTTGGTCCATTATCTCTTTTGGAATTGCCCAGACAGAGTAGAGTACCCTCATTGGCAGGGATATTTTGTTAGTAGGCATACTGCTATTGGGCATATTGTTGGGGGATGTAAATAACTGCACATCACCCGACGTCAATCTCAAGCTTTTTATATGGAATAACTGAGAGCACAAAATCCTGACGGTTATTGAATAAATTCCTTACATCTGAGCTATAGAGTGCCTGTCTAAGGTATATTATTTTATTCTTATAAATACCAGAGACCATGGTATGGAATGTAAGCATTTACATTCGCCTATCATTGTCAGTGGGGTTTTAGTCACACACACAGTATAGAAGGCCTTGCAGTTTGAGAGAAAAGCCTATAGGAGTGATCAACTAGTTTGTCATAACTGTAATAACTGATCAAGTACTAGACGTCTGATCTGCTCGGCTGCTCTCTCTATAGATGGGTTGGATGACAACGTCACGAAAACGATGTGCACCCTCCATGGGGCAGAAGGCAGCCTGTTGTCATGATTCTGGTTGGCCAGATTGCTGGCAAGAATGACAAGAAACTGCCATGTGGGGAATCGCAAGTGGCTCATCTCAGCTTGTTTTATCATGTTGTTGATACCATGTCTTGTATAGCTTACAAGTTGTCAACAATCTAAGCCAACCTCATCTGTTTTGCCCCGTTGTTGCTAAACAACCAACCCGTCTACAGCTCCATAAAAAAAAAGCCCCTACAGCATACAGTCTTTCAATCTCACTCTCACTCGGCAAACCTGATCCAATGACCTGCAATCTATTTTCCTTCTGTGAGGGTTATCCCACTCCCCGAAGTACCAAAATCACAAACGTTGTTTTGCCTCTTGACGACCATCAGCATTTGTTGTGATACCATCAAGGCGAAGACAAACGTGCACGTGTTGCTCGTTTCTACGTACACCGTGGTGATGAACAGCACTCAAAAGAAGAACACGGTACAGCAGATTCTCAGTCTGTGGCACTCGGTAAAAGCAAAATATTTACAAATACATTGTTTTTGTGTGTAAATGTATTTTATGTTGAGTATGACGTCTGCGGATCATTGATGAGATATCAACAGTGTTATACATAGGCTTAATACCGTATGACAATTAGAAATCAAGGTTATACTTTATACAGGTAAAAATGTTTTATTTAAAAGAGGGAGAACTTTTGCTTCACATATTTTCCCTTCAATTGAATCCAAGGAAATATATGTTTTTGGCCATTGACAATGGTAATAAATAGTCTATTTCGCCTTGACATTACTTGACAAGTCAGCAACTCTGGCCGGGAGGAGTCCGAAGATTAATATTTTATTGAGTAAAATCAAAATGGGCGTATCAGGGGTGGGGGGGTAGATTTCCTGCAGGATGTACTGGTAGATTAAATACGCTCTGCTTCTAGAAATAATGTTGCTTTGTGGGATGTGGGACAAGACACACTAGAATACATGTATGAGGTAATGATCCAAGTGTGTCCGGGGGCAATGTCCGTTTGTGATATTTTCTACCATCACCATGAAGCCTAAAGACATTTTTCACTTTCAAAACCCCTAACCTGAGGACAATTGGACATGGTCCCCATAAACTGGCCTAAATATTTTACCCTCTGCTGCAACTGCTAGTACTACAGTCCTTAAAGGACCTGACCACTACCATTCCACGAGCCTGGGACTACTTTGGTCTAATCAAGAAACATAGTCCAAGGCTCTAGCTAGGTCTCATAAAACTGTGAGCACAATGCCGATCTGCCGGTCTACCTTTCCAGAATGAAATAGAGCAGTGGCTGGCAGAAAGTCCTAATGCAAACCACCACGCAGTCTGGGAAGAAAGGGGACACAGGCAGCAACAACACAGGTTCTCAATCACTGAATGATAGCACTTCTCATAAACAGTACAGACCTGGGTAAAGATGCTTATCCTCCCGGAGTGGCAGGTGATTGGGACAAAAGGGTTTTAGGGTAATGTTTCATGTTATGTATTACTGTAAAGATATGTATTGCTCGAATCTGACTGGAACGGCATAACTGGTATTGCATAACCAACTTTAAAATATTTCCAAAATGTTACAGTTGCCACATTATAGGGATAATAAAATATGAGTGGAGTTAAGAGGTGAGGAAGTAACCAGGAGAAGAAGGAAGTGTAAAAAATAGCTAACCAGGACTGGATGTTCACCATTCCATCTCCTCCTTCCCCATTTCAATAGTCCAGTCCTGGTCATCTTTTCTGCCTGATACCTATCCTTTAGCATGGTGTACTGTATGTAATCGCATGGAGTTTTAAAAATGGCATCGAGATCTGGTAACAGACTACCTATGCCCTGCCTCCTTTGACCCTGTCCCTCTCAGAAGCTCCCCTTCACACTCAGTACTGTCCTATTAGATCAATGACCCCTGTCCTTCCTTGTGATGTCACAATTGATTCCTATCCCTCTCGTTACCTGACACCGCCCCCTTCTCGTCACCTTTGTCTCCTGTGCTATTGGGTGGACACTCAAGAAGGGGACCTTTAAATTGACCCCAGGGTTGCTGATCTGCTAACCACCTCTCTCCTGCCTCATAGGCCATAGTGTGTGTGTGTGTGTGTGTGTGTGTGTGTGTGTGTGTGTGTGTGTGTGTGTGTGTGTGTGTGTGTGTGTGTGTGTGTGTGTGTGTGTGTGTGTGTGTGTGTGTGTGTGTGTGTGTGTGTGTGTGTGTGTGTGTGTGTGTGTGTGTGTGTGTGTGTGTGTGTGTGTGTGTGTGAGGGAATACCTCACTACTGCATGACCCTCGGGTGCACCTCCATCACACTCACTGGCCCCACACCCCAGATTCCATCATCCACACTTGACACTCGCCACTGTGCCTAAACATTAAAAGACCATAGGAGAGCAAAATTCATCTAGCAATGAACCCAATGTCACAGTGTCTATTGTTTTTATCCCAGTTGAGTTTGCAGAGAAATACAGAACAATTGTCAAAGCCGGCTAAGGTTATATCTTCAAATGACACTTTAGGTTTATATGACTTGGCAATCATACATAAAATTGTCCCTTTATAATAAAAAGTTGTCAGGGCTATAACTTTATTCATTTCCTATTAAATGACTTTCCAGCTGTTGGAACGGAGTGAAGTACACCTGAAAAAAAACTCACGAATTTGCTGAGACAAGCCGAAGTTTTAAGGAAATGGGTTCACAAATTTACAGCTGACCTGATTTGCTTTCATTTTAGAGTGAAATCTTTACAGTGTCTGCAGAAAGGTCTATTCTCCAAATTTTTCTCACAGAACAGTGATTTTGGCAACACTCCCTCTCGGTCTCTAGCTGGAAAAGGATGATTGAATTCAACTTCGGGGAGAATGATAATATTGCTATGTTAATCTGTGTGATACACAGCACTTGGTTTGTGGTCCATCACTGTTTTTCCAAAGCTTTAGGCGTGTTTCTTTATGCCTGCAGAAGGAAGCAAACTCTCTGAAATTCAAAAGGGGGGCCCATGAAATCTATGTTATTGAATACATACATTGACTGTGGATCAGTGAACAACTACAAACACACTATATGAGAAATATCCTGGTGCCAATCTAAAATATATTCTCGACAGCAATTGCTTCGGATAGGGCATGGCTTAAACTACATAACATGTGATTTCTTATGCTGAGGCATGGTTCATCCATTAAGTGAGGAGTTAAAGGCGCTTTCACGCAGTATGGGGTGAAAATCACAGGTAAATTACTGTTTCACAAGGAACAAATTCCCTTAAATGGACCTTGGAAAATATACAGTTGAACTAAAGAGCTTTTCAATGCAAACATTCTGACTCCTGCACAAAACCTCTCTCCCCCAATTTTTTTTTTCTTTGATACTGCAAGTCAAATTAGAAAATTATTGTTGTCAATCAATAATGTGAAACCAGATGGAAAACTACTTAGGATGGTAGCAGACTATATTGCCACTCCTGTTATCTTTCATCTGTGCCTGGAAAAAGTGTTTGTCCTCAGACCTGGAGGGAAAATAGAGTAATTCCACTACCCAAGAATGGTAAAGCGCCCTTTACTGGTTCGAACAGCCAACCAATCACAAACTTTTGGATTTTTGCTGTTGATACAGTGCTGTTCCATGTGAACAAATTAACAATGTACTTTCAGCATGCTTATAGAGAAGGGCATTCAACATGTACTGCACTGACACAAATGACTGATGATTAGCTAAAATGAATTTATAATAAAGAGGATTGTGGGAGTTGTATGGTTTTACTTAACGCAGAATTAAATATTATTGACCATAATCTGTTACTGGATAAACCTATGTGAAATGACTTTACATCCTCTTCCATAATCATGGGTTGAGAGCAATCTATCCAACAGAACACAGAGGGTTCTCTTTCATGGAAGCTTCTCCAATGTAAAACATTAGTGTGGTGTTCCGCAAGGAAGCGGTCTTGGTCATTTACTGTTCTCTATTTTTACTAATGATCTACCACTAGCCTTTAACAAAGCCTGTATGTCTATGTACGCTGATGATTCAACATTATACCCATCAGCAACCACAGCAAGTGAAATCACAGCAACCCTAAACAAATAGTTGCAGTCAGTTTTAGAATGGGTGGCTAGTAATGAACTAGTCCTGAATATATCTAAAACTAAAAGCATAGGTATGGAAGGGCTGTGTGTGGTAACGAGATACTCAGCATTTTTAAAACAACAGTCAACCAAACAAGTCTTGCAGGCTCTAGTTTGATCTAATCTTGAATATTGCCCGGTGCTGCAAAAAAGGACCTAGAAAAGCTGCATCTGGCCCAGAACAGAGCAGCACATCTAGCCCGTCAATGCACACAGAGGACTAATGTCAACATGTCAGTCGCTCTTGGCTCAAAGTAGAAGAGAGATTGCATCAATTCTTGTTTTTATGAGAATGTGCTGAAAATTCCAAATTGTCTGTGTAATCAACTTACATATAGCTCTGACAGGAAACATACAGTATTATATAGAGCCATGATTGAATGGAACTCCCATCTCATGTAAACAAGGGGCGGCAGGTAGCCTAGTGGTTAGAGCGGTAGCAGTGATTTCTTTGCAGAAATTCGACCACGAAGGTCGGTTTCACACAGTCTCCTCTGAACAGCTGATGTTGAGATGTGTCTGTTACTTGAAGCCTTTATTTGGGCTGCACACCTGTTCATTGAAATGCATTCCAGGTGATGAAGCTGGTTGAGAGAATGCCAAGAGTGTGCAAAGCAGTCATCAAGGCAAAGGATGGCAATTTGAAGAATCTCAAATAGAAAATATATTTTGATTTGTTTAACACTTTTTTGTAAACTACATGATTCCATGTGTTATTTCATAGCTATGTCTTCACAATGTAGAAAATAGTTAAAAAATAAAGAAAACCCCTTGAATGAGTAGGTGTTCTAAAACCTTTACCCGGTATTGTGTAAATAAATAAATAAATAAATAAATAAATATATATATATATATAAATAAACTCAGCAAATAAAGAAACTTCCCTTTTGCAGGACCCTGTCTTACAAAGATAATTCGTAAAAAATCCAAATAACTTCACAGATCTTCATTGTAAAGGGTTTAAACACGGTTTCTCATGCATGTTCAATGAACCATAAACAATTAATGAACATGCACCTGTGGAACGGTCGTTAAGACACTAACAGCTTACAGCTTACAGTTATGAAAACTTAGGACACTAAAGAGGCCTTTCTACTGACTCTGAAAAACACCAAACGAAAGATGCCCAGGGTCCCTGCTCATCTGCGTGAACGTACCTTAGACATGCTGCAAAGAGGCATGAGGACTGCAGATGTGGCCACGTCAATAAATTGCAATGTCCATACTGTGAGACGCCTAAGACAGCGCTACAGGGAGACAAGATGGACAGCGATCGTCCTCACAGTGGCAGACCACGTGTAAACAACACTTGCACAGGATCGGTACATCCGAACATCACACCTGCGGCACAGGGACTGGATGGCAAAAACTGCCCGAGTTACACCAGGAACGCACAATCCCTCTGTCAGTGCTCAGATTGTCCGCAATAGGCTGAGAGAGGCTGGACTGAGGGCTTGTAGGCCTGTTGTAAGGTAGGTCCTCACCAGACATCACTGGAAACAACGTTGCCTATGGACACAAAGCCACCATCATTGGACCAGACAGGACTGGCAAAAAGTGCTCTTCACTGACGAGTCACGTTTTTTTCTCACCAGGGGTGATGGGTGAGTTTATGGTCGAAGGAATGAGTGTTACACCGAGGCCTGTACTCTGGAGCGGGATCAATTTGGAGGTGGAGGGTCCGTCATGGTCTGGGGGGGGTGTCACAGCATCATCGGACTGAGCTTGTCATTGCAGGTAATCTCATTGCTGTGCGTTAGAGGGAAGACATCCCCCTCCCTCATGTGGTACCCTCATCCTGACATGATCCACCAGCATGACAATGCCACCAGCCATACTGCTTGTTCTGTGCGTGATTTCCTGCAAGACAGGAATGTCAGTGTTCTGCCATGGCCAGTGAAGAGCCCGGATCTCAATCCCATTGAGCACATCTGTTGGATCGAAGGGTGAGGACTAGGGCCATTCCCCCCAAAAATGTCCTGGAACTTGCAGGTGACTTGGTGGAAGAGTGGGGTAATATCTCACAGCAAGAACTGGAAAATGTGTTGCAGTCCATGAGGAGGAGATGCACTGCAGTACTTAATGCAGCTGGTGGCCACACCAGACACTGACTGTTACTTTTGATTTTGACACACGTTTTTTGTGGGACACATTATTCCATTTCTGTTCGTCACGTCTGTGTAACGATTGTCTTCCTCTTCTGATGAGGAATAGGATGGATCGGACCAATGCGCAGCGTGGTAAGTGTTCATGTTTATTAGAACAGAAACACTAAACAAAATAACAAAGAGAGTGAAACGAAAACGAAACACTCCTGTAAGGTGCAGCAACACAAAACAGAAAACAACTACCACCACCCATAGTGGGAAAACAGGCTGCCTAAGTATGGTTCTCAATCAGAGACAACGATTGACAGCTGCCTCTGATTGGGAACCATACCCGGCCAAAACCAGAAATACAAAACATAGAATACCCACCCCAACTCACGCCTTGACCAAACTAAAATAGAGACATAAAAAAGTAACTAAGGTCAGGACGTAAGTCTGTGGAACTTGTTCAGTTTATGTCTCAGTTGTTGAATCTTGTTATGTTCATACAAATATTTACACATGTTAAGTTTGCTGAAAATAAATACAGTTGACAGTGAGAGGATGTTTATTTTTTTGCTGAGTTTAGATTATATACAGTACCAGTCAAAAGTTTGGACACACCTACTCATTCAAGGGTTTTGCTTTATTATGACTGTTTTCAACATTGTAGAATAATAGTGACATCATCAAAACTATGAAATAACACATAAGGAATCATGTAGTAACCAAAAAAAATGTTAAACAAATCAAATATATTTTAGATTTTAGATTCTTCAAAGTAGCCAACTTTTGCATTGATGACAGCTTTGCACACTCTTGGCATTCTCTCAACCAGCTTCATGAGGAAATGGATTGCTTTAATAGACAGTGAATCACATGGCCGTGGCTTCTATATCAAGCTGGCAGACAGGCATTGAGGTATTCAGTTTCTGCCCGATTGAACGTTTCTTCAAAGGTAAGCCATTTATTATATCGTTATTTCTGACTTTTCTGTCACCACCTGCCTGGTTGAAAAGGATTTTCATTTGTTTGAATTCGGGGTGCTGTCCTCAGATAAGCTCATGGTTTGCTTTCGCCGTAGATGGCGTAGCAGTAAGTCATCCTGTCGTCCTGTCCCCTGTATATATCGCTTCTTTTTCGTTTTTTTTTCCATATTACATATTTTTCTTCGCATACCTCTTTAAAAACATTTTGCTAAACCTAAGCTTCCAAATAATCTCCTGCAACCCGCCTCACCCAATGTAGCTTTTTTTCCTAAAGTATTTATATTTACTTCGGAACCGAAACCCCTCAACTGAAGCTAGCCAGCTAATCCACCAGCTATGCTAGCGGTCTTCAGCTAACCGGTCATCAGCTAACCTTTAGCCCGGAAAGCTCTCGCCAGTTCGAACAACGCGACTCTAACCAGAGCATAACGGACCTATTTATTTTTCATCCCCGGATTCCCACCGCAAACGGAACATTTTTCAGCTGGATCTTCACAACTAGCTATCTAGCTAAACTGCAACCCCGGATGATTACCCCTGGCGAGCGTTTCCACCCACTTAGCTTGAAGCTAGCCCGGCCAGAGCACCTGTAGCACACCCCTGCTACCCTGTCTAGCCCGGGCCTACGAACTGTTAGCTTGTTAGCACAGGCCTGCTAACCGTCTGAATCGCCGCGTCCCAAACACTCTCTGGACCCATATTTACTTTCTATCTCTTTTTGATTTTTAAATAGTTTATACCTTCCGGAAACCTGCCTCACCCATTGTGATACGGAATCGCTATTATTTAAAAATTTTTAGAACACACTCAAGAACCTCCAGACGCTAACCAGCTAACTAGCTACAAGCTATTTAGTCATTGTTAGTTTTTTTAACCTGGATAACACTCGCCAGTCCAGCTTCCCTGCCCATCCACCGCTGCCCCCTGGACACTGATCTCTTGGCTACATAGCTGATGCACGCTGGACTGTCCATTAATCACGGTACTCCATTCTGCTTGTTTGTTTTATCTGTCGGCCCCGTTGCCTAGTCAACGCCATTTTACCTGCTGTTTGTTGAGCTAGCTGACTAGCTGTTGCTGTCTCACCTACTGTTTTAGCTAGCTTTCCCAATTCAACACCTGTGATTACTGTATGCCTCGCTGTATGTCTCTCTCAAATGTCAATATGCCTTGTATACTGTTGTTCAGGTTAGTGATCATTGTTTTAGTTCACAATGGAGCCCCTAGTTCCACTCTTCATACCCCTGTTACCTCCTTTGTCCCACCTCCCACACATGTGGTGACCTCACCCATTACAACCAGCATGTCCAGAGATACAACCTCTCTCATCATCACCCAGTGCCTGGGCTTACCTCCGCTGTACCCGCACCCCACCATACCCCTGTCTGCGCATTATGCCCTGAATATATTCTACCATGCCTTCAGCCGCACCCTCATACTACTCCTTCTCTGCTCCGCAGGTGATGTGGCGGTAAACCCAGGCCCTGCATGTCCCCAGGCACCCTCATTTGTTGACTTCTGTGATCGAAAAAGCCTTGGTTTCATGCATGTCAACATCAGAAGCCTCCTCCCTAAGTTTGTTTTACTCACTGTTTTAGCACACTCTGCTAACCCTGATGTCCTTGCCGTGTCTGAATCCTTTCCAGTCAGGAAAGCTAAGGCCAGCTACTTCAGGCAGAAGTTTGCATCCTGTAGCTACAACTCCAAAAAGTTCTGGGACACTGTGAAGTCCATGGAGAACAAGAGCACCTCCTCCCAGCTGCCCACTGCACTGAGGCTAGGTAACACGGTCACCACCGATAAATCCATGATTATCGAAAACTTCAATAAGCATTTCTCAACGGCTGGCCATGCCTTCCGCCTGGCTACTCCAACCTCGGCCGACAGCTCTGCCCCCCCGCAGCTCCTCGACCAAGCCTCTCCAGGTTCTCCTTTACCCAAATCCAGATAACAGATGTTCTGAAAGAGCTGCAAAACCTGGACCCGTACAAATCAGCTGGGCTTGACAATCTGGACCCTCTATTTCTGAAACTATCCGCCGCCATTGTCGCAACCCCTATTACCAGCTTGTTCAACCTCTCTTTCATATCGTCTGAGATCCCCAAGGATTGGAAAGCTGCCGCAGTCATCCCCCTCTTCAAAGGGGGTGACACCCTGGACCCAAACTGTTACAGACCTATATCCATCCTGCCCTGCCTATCTAAGGTCTTCGAAATCCAAGTCAACAAACAGGTCACTGACCATCTCGAATCCCACCGTACCTTCTCCGCTGTGCAATCTGGTTTCCGAGCCGGTCACGGGTGCACCTCAGCCACACTCAAGGTACTAAACGATATCATAACCGCCATCGATAAAAGACAGTACTGTGCAGCCGTCTTCATCGACCTTGCCAAGGCCTTCGACTCTGTCAATCACCATATTCTTATCGGCAGACTCAGTAGCCTCGGTTTTTCGGATGACTGCCTTGCCTGGTTCACCAATTACTTTGCAGACAGAGTTCAGTGTGTCAAATCGGAGGGCATGCTGTCCGGTCCTCTGGCAGTCTCTGTGGGAGTGCCACAGGGTTCAATTCTCGGGCCGACTCTTTTCTCTGTATATATCAATGATGTTGCTCTTGCTGCGGGCGATTCCCTGATCCACCTCTATGCAGACGACACCATTCTATATACTTTCGGCCCGTCATTGGACACTGTGCTATCTAACCTCCAAACGAGCTTCAATGCCATACAACACTCCTTCCATGACCTCCAACTGCTCTTAAACGCTAGTAAAACCAAATGCATGCTTTTCAACCGATCGCTGCCTGCACCCGCATGCCCGACTAGCATCACCACCCTGGATGGTTCCGACCTTGAATATGTGGACATCTACAAGTACCTAGGTGTCTGGCTAGACTGCAAACTCTCCTTTCCAGACTCATATCAAACATCTCCAATCGAAAATCAAATCAAGAATCGGATTTCTATTCCGCAACAAAGCCTCCTTAACTCATGCCACCAAGCTTACCCTAGTAAAACGGACTGTCCTACCGATCCTCGACTTCGGCGATGTCATCTACAAAATGGCTTACAACACTCTACTCAGCAAACTGGATGCAGTCTATCACAGTGCCATCTGTTTTGTCACTAAAGCACCTTATACCACCCACCACTGCGACTTGTATGCTCTTGTCGGCTGGCCCTCGCTACATATTCGTCGCCAGACCCACTGGCTCCAGGTCATCTACAAGTGCATGCTAGGTAAAGCTCCGCCTTATCTCAGTTCACTGGTCACGATGGCAACACCCATCCGTAGCACGCGCTCCAGCAGGTGTATCTCACTGATCATCCCTAAAGCCAACACCTCATTTGGCCGCCTTTCGTTCCAGTACTCTGCTGCCTGTGACTGGCACGAACTGCAAAAATCGCTGAAGTTGGAGACTTTTATCTCCCTCACCAACTTCAAACATCAGCTATCTGAGCAGCTAACCGATCGCTGCAGCTGTACATAGTCTATTGGTAAATAGCCCACCCATTTTCACCTACCTCATTCCCATACTGTTTTTATACTGTTTTTATTTATTTACTTTTCTGCTCTTTTGCACACCAATATCTCTACCTGTACATGACCATCTGATCATTTATCACTCCAGTGCTAATTTTGTAATTATTCGCCTACCTCCTCATGCCTTTTGCACACATTGTATATAGACTCCCCCTTTTTTCTACTGTGTTATTGACTTGTTAATTGTTTACTCCATGTGTAACTCTGTGTTGTCTGTTCACACTGCTATGCTTTATCTTGGCCAGGTCGCTGTTGCAAATGAGAACTTGTTCTCAACTAGCCTACCTGGTTAAATAAAGGTGAAATAAAAAATAAAAAATAAAAATAAAAAAGCCTTTTTGAAATCTGACACTGCGCCTGGATTTCCAAGAAGTTAAGCTTTATTTTGTTGTACTACACTTATATTTTCGGTTATCTTGAATATTGATATTTCTGTAGTTTGAATTTGGCGCTCTGCAATTTCACTGGATGTTGTCAAATCTATCCCGCTAACGGGATTGGCACAGGAAGGAATCACTAACAGGTTAAAAATATTTTTTTTTTTGTTGAGCTGCTTAAGTATAACTATAAATGATATGCATCTCAGGGCTCCAGCTATGCATTTGGTTTGCTCAAGATGTCAAGATCAAGCTTCTTGGTTACAGCAGAGACATTCAATCCACTTCTGGATCAAGATCCCTGTTGCCTAAATTATTTTGTGTGTTGAAATAGGGCCCCTTGTTTGCACTTCTGGTAATACCGTATACCCTGGTATAGTATAGAAACGGTATGATTGTACGAAAATACGGATACCGCCCAACTCTACTGCTGATGTCCATTGCCAAGAAGTGTGGAAAAGCCTTGATGCTCATTAGGCAGTTGGTAGCTAAAACAACAGCCAGCCACTGACTTCCGCTTATACCTGTCAAATGCGTCAGTAATGTTCAAACGGAATTACAGGTAACAACGAAGCCCAGCCCGGGCCACCACACCAAATAGTGAGTCTGGAGAAAGAAGGGAAAGAGGGGAAGAAGGAGGGAGAACAGAGAGATCTATTACAGCGAGGGGCCCCTGGCTGTGCAGCATGCTGAACACCATCTGTGATGTGGCTGCCAGGGACCGGCCCAGCGTGTAACCATCAAGGGAGGTTTTAAGAGGGAGAGAAATATGGCCACAACAACGAACAGAAACAGCAGCTCCACTCATTAGTGCCTCCCTCCCTGGTGGGCACATTTAAATTCACCCATAAACTGGTAATGGCTTAGCCCTCAACTGAGGGAAACAATTAGGAAGTGGAGAATGTGGAGTTTAAGTGGTAAACACACACATGGTGAAAAACCTCCAGAACAAGAATTTTGTGAACTATTAATTTGTCTGTTTTATTACATGGGAAAAGGCAATGCTCTTTGAGGTGTGGTCCTTCTGTGGCTCAGTTGGTAGAGCATGGCGCTTGTAACGCCAGGGTAGTGGGTTCGATTCCCGGGACCACCCATACGTAGAATGTATGCACACATGACTGTAAGTCGCTTTGGATAAAAGCGTCAGCTAAATGGCATATATTATATTATTATTATATATTATTATTATAGGTGTGAGGAGCTTTTCATTCCCTGCGACTCAACCAGGGTTTGTGATTATTTATGATCCCAGCTTCTGTTACATTTTAATAATTTAGAAGACGCTCTTAGGCAGAGCGACTAACAGGAGCAATTAGGGTTGAGTGCATTGCTCAAGGGCACATCGGCAGATTTGTCACTTCGTCGGCTCATGGATTCGAACCAGCAACCTTTTGGTTACTGGCCCAACGCTCTTAACCATTAGGTTAACTGCCACCTCTGACATTGGTTCATTGTTTCAACAATGCTTCATGTAAAGAATACATACCATTTGGGCTCTCTTCATCTATGGCAACAATTGTGGCAGGTGGTCCAGTCCTGGAGAGTTTGCATTCTGAAGAAAAAGAAAAAAATTACATTAACCTGTAATCTCCTGTTACGCACCATTACAATTTACAGTCGTACTATGACTAGAAGCCACACAGGACGGAACATTGAATGGAACTAAGCTATATAGATGTACTGCCATGGGGGAGAATAAAGGGAGAATATGAGCAAAGTGCACAGTGGTAATGACATATGACTTCTTTATGAGCAGTATGAGGCTATTACCGGAGGGTTGGTGGGGGTAAATACACTTTTAGAAAAAAGGGTTTCAAAAGGGTTCTTTGTGGAGGGATAGCGTTATACCAAGAACCGTTTTGATCTGAAGAACCTTTTTTGGAAGACAAGGGTTCTTTGTAAGGCAATGGGTTCTACCTAGAATCTTTAACATCCTAATACCTGTTTTTGGAAGAAAGGGTTCTTTGATGATTCTTTGGAAGGCAAGAAGGGTTCTACATACAGTATAACCATATATCATATTTCCTAGGATGCTCTATTTCAGGGGGATTTTCAGAATTGTTTGTTTTAATAGCTGTGTTTTGGCATGTTACATTGATTGATTGATTGATACATTTTATGCTACACAAAGATAAATAGCATAGATTTTGCTAAACTAATCCAATCTGTTAGTAGTTGTACTCATTACTGAGATGGTTGTTCCAGTTTACATGATCGAGGTAGTTTCAGTATTCAATCTTCCCTAACTTGGCAGTCATTCTGAGTGCCGGTTGCGGGTGATATAAAATCCCACGTGTTGGATATCCTAACTCTGGCTAGATTCTAATAGGAATGAATTAAACACCACTTTGCAAGCCAGCATAATGTGACTTGCAGGCTTGATGTTGCCTGTAAACCAGGAGTTTCTTAACACCACTGTGTTATAACTAGGCCCTCAAACAAAGGCCTTTTGATATATGTAATGTATTGTCATAAATCATTTAACTTGAAAGGCTAATAAGGCTGAGGAAGAACCCTCCAAAGATACGTGTATTTTTAGAACCCTTCGGAGATGGTTCTAGGAAGAACCTTTAGATTATAAAATTGTTCTTGGTAGAACCCTTTATAGAGGGGTTTATAGGAAGAACCGTTCATAAAGTGTTCTAGATAGAACCATATACAGGGGGTTCTATGAAGAACACTACATAAAGGGTTCTAGGGAGAACCCTCTTCAAAGGGTTCTGCCTAGCACCAAAAAGGGTTCCCCTATGGGGAGTAACCGAAGAACCCTATATGGTTCTACTGAGCACTTTTTTTCTCCCTGAGAGTGACTGCTAGAGTCAGATCACAGAGAGACATAGGGAGAGACAGGGAAAAGATCCATCGTCTTACCATCATACTGCCAGTCTGGAGTCAAAGACAGTGTCATCAGCCAGAGAGCAGAATAGAATGAAGGAAAGAAAAAGACGAGCAGGGAGTCAGAGTTCCATAAGATACTTGAAAGAGAACAAAAAAAATAGGTAAAAGTGATGAAAGAAAAAGTATCAAAAGAAAAGTACAGAAACTTTGTAACTTTGAAACAGAGATGCGAAAGTTCACATTATAGTACATTATAGCACATTATAATCCATCACTTGCACCTCAAAACACAATCTCCACCGTCCTTCCTTTCCTTGCCAAGAGCTACAGAATCAGTTATAAATCCATTTATGATATAAGTGCAGGTGGACTTTGAGCAAGTAAACATAAATATCTCACCATCAAGCCCACTT
>NC_068444.1:35922563-35970063 GCF_023373465.1 Oncorhynchus keta | reverse complement strand
TTACTACCCTCACACACTAACAGTATGACTGGAGAAACATTTACTACCCTCACACACTAACAGTATGGCTAGTAGACTGGAGAAACATTTACTACCCTCACACACTAACAGTATGGCTAGTAGACTGGAGAAACATTTACTACCCTCACACACTAACAGTATGACTAGTAGACTGGAGAAACATTTACTACCCTCACACACTAACAGTATGACTAGTAGACTGGAGAAACATTTACTACCCTCACACACTTACAGTAGACTAGTAGACTGGAGAAACATTTACTACCCTCACACACTAACAATATGGCTAGTAGACTGGATAAACATTTACTACCCTCACACACTAACAGTATGGCTAATAGACTGAAGAAACATTTACTACCCTCACCCTCACACACTAACAGTATGGCTAATAGACTGGAGAAACATTTACTACCCTCACACACTAACAGTATGGCTAGTAGACTGGAGAAACATTTACTACCCTCACACACTAACAGTATGGCTAGTAGACTGGAGAAACATTTACTACCCTCACACACTAACAGTATGGCTAGTAGACTGGAGAAACATTTACTACCCTCACACACTAACAGTATGGCTATAGACTGAGAAACATTTACTACCCTCACACACTAACAGTATGACTAGTAGACTGGAGAAACATTTACTACCCTCACACACTAACAGTATGGCTAGTAGACTGGAGAAACATTTACTACCCTCACACACTTACAGTATGGCTAGTAGACTGGATAAACATTTACTACCCTCACACACTAACAGTATGGCTTATAGACTGGAGAAACATTTACTACCCTCACACACTAACAGTATGGCTCATAGACTAGAGAAACATTTACTACCCTCACACACTAACAGCATGGCTCATAGACTAGAGAAACATGTACTACCCTCACACACCAACAGTATGGCTCATAGACTAGAGAAACATGTACTACCCTCACACACTAACAGTATGACTAGTAGACTGGAGAAACATTTACTACCCTCACACACTAACAATATGGCTAGTAGACTGGATAAACATTTACTACCCTCACACACTAACAGTGTGGCTAATAGACTGAAGAAACATTTACTACCCTCACCCTCACTCACTACATTTAACACACACTTATGGCTAATAGACTAGAGAAACATTTACTACCCTCACACACTAACAGTATGGCTAGTAGACTGAGAAACATTTACTACCCTCAAACACTAACAGTATGGCTAGTAGACTGGAGAAACATTTACTACCCTCACACACTAACAGTATGGCTAGTAGACTGGAGAAACATTTACTACCCTCAAACACTAACAGTATGGCTAGTAGACTGGAGAAACATTTACTACCCTCACACACTAACAGTATGGCTAATAGACTGAAGAAACATTTACTACCCTCACACACTAACAGTATGGCTCATAGACTAGAGAAACATTTACTACCCTCACACACTAACAGTATGGCTAATAGACTGGAGAAACATTTACTACCCTCACACACTAACAGTATGGCTAGTAGACTGGAGAAACATTTACTACCCTCAAACACTAACAGTATGGCTAGTAGACTGGAGAAACATTTACTACCCTCACACACTAACAGTATGGCTAGTAGACTGGAGAAACATTTACTACCCTCACACACTAACAGTATGGCTAGTAGACTGGAGAAACATTTACTACCCTCAGACTGGACTAAAAACATTTACTACCCTCACACACTAACAGTATGGCTAGTAGACTGGAGAAACATTTACTACCCTCACACACTAACAGTATGACTAGTAGACTGGAGAAACATTTACTACCCTCACACACTAACAATATGGCTAGTAGACACTTTAACAGTAACAGTGGGCTAATAGACTGGAGAAACATTTACTACCCTCACACACTAACAATTTGGCTAATAGACTGGATAAACATTTACTACCCTCACA
Organism: Oncorhynchus keta; assembly: GCF_023373465.1. Classification (NCBI taxonomy): domain Eukaryota; kingdom Metazoa; phylum Chordata; class Actinopteri; order Salmoniformes; family Salmonidae; genus Oncorhynchus; species Oncorhynchus keta. The sequence goes on along the minus strand of NC_068444.1, from coordinate 35,968,108 downwards.
CACTAACAGTATGACTAGTAGACTGGAGAAACATTTACTACCCTCAGACACTAACAGTATGGCTAATAGACTGGAGAAACATTTACTACCCTCACACACTAACAATATGGCTAGTAGACTGGATAAACATTTACTACCCTCACACACTAACAGTATGGCTAGTAGACTGGAGAAACATTTACTACCCTCACACAACTTTGGCAGACTATGGCTACCCTCACACACTAACAGTAGACTAGTAGACTGAAACATTTACTACCCTCAGACACTAACAGTATGGCTAATAGACTGGAGAAACATTTACTACCCTCACACACTAACAGTATGGCTAGTAGACTGGAGAAACATTTACTACCCTCACACACTAACAATATGGCTAGTAGACTGGACAAACATTTACTACCCTCACACACTAACAGTATGGCTAATAGACTGGAGAAACATTTACTACCCTCACACACTAACAGTATGGCTAGTAGACTGGATAAACATTTACTACCCTCACACACTAACAGTATGACTGGAGTAGACTGGAGAAACATTTACTACCCTCACACACTAACAGTATGGCTCATAGACTGAGAAACATTTACTACCCTCACACACTAACAATATGGCTAGTAGACTGGATAAACATTTACTACCCTCACACACTAACAGTGTGGCTAATAGACTGGAGAAACATTTACTCCCCTCACACACTAACCATTTGGCTAATAGACTGGATAAACATTTACTACCCTCACACACTTAAAAGTATGACTAGTAGACTGGAGAAACATTTACTACCCTCAGACACTAACAGTATGGCTAATAGACTGGAGAAACATTTACTACCCTCACACACTAACAATATGGCTAGTAGACTGGATAAACATTTACTACCCTCACACACTAACAGTGTGGCTAATAGACTGGAGAAACATTTACTCCCCTCACACACTAACCATTTGGCTAATAGACTGGATAAACATTTACTACCCTCACACACTTAAAAGTATGACTAGTAGACTGGAGAAACATTTACTACCCTCAGACACTAACAGTATGGCTAATAGACTGGAGAAACATTTACTACCCTCACACACTAACAGTATGGCTAGTAGACTGGAGAAACATTTACTACCCTCACACACTAACAATATGGCTAGTAGACTGGACAAACATTTACTACCCTCACACACTAACAATTTGGCTAATAGACTGGATAAACATTTACTACCCTCACACACTTACAGTATGACTAGTAGACTGGAGAAACATTTACTACCCTCCCACACTTACTGTATGACTAGTAGACTGGAGAAACATTTACTACCCTCAGACACTAACAGTATGGCTAGTAGACTGGAGAAACATTTACTACCCTCATAACAGTATGGCTAATAGACTGAAGAAACATTTACTACCCTCACACACTTAACAGGTATGGCTCATAGACTAGAGAAACATTTACTACCCTCACACACTAACAGTATGGCTCATAGACTAGAGAAACATTTACTACCCTCACACACTAACAGTATGGCTAGTAGACTGGAGAAACATTTACTACCCTCAAACACTAACAATATGGCTAGTAGACTGGAGAAACATTTACTACCCTCACACACTAACAGTATGACTAGTAGACTGGAGAAACATTTACTACCCTCCCACACTTACAGTATGACTAGTAGACTGGAGAAACATTTACTACCCTCACACACTTACAGTATGACTAGTAGACTGGAGAAACATTTACTACCCTCACACACTAACAATATGGCTAGTAGACTGGATAAACATTTACTACCCTCACACACTAACAGTATGGCTAATAGACTGAAGAAACATTTACTACCCTCACACACTTACATGGCTCATAGACTAGAGAAACATTTACTACCCTCACACACTAACAGTATGGCTCATAGACTAGAGAAACATTTACTACCCTCACACACTAACAGTATGGCTAGTAGACTGGAGAAACATTTACTACCCTCAAACACTAACAATATGGCTAGTAGACTGGAGAAACATTTACTACCCTCACACACTAGACTAGAGAAGAAACATTTACTACCCTCACACACTAACAATATGGCTAGTAGACTGGAGAAACATTTACTACCCTCACACACTAACAGTATGACTAGTAGACTGGAGAAACATTTACTACCCTCAAACACTAACAATATGGCTAGTAGACTGGAGAAACATTTACTACCCTCAAACACTAACAATATGGCTAGTAGACTGGAGAAACATTTACTACCCTCACACACTAACAGTATGGCTAGTAGACTGGAGAAACATTTACTACCCTCACACACTAACAGTATGGCTAGTAGACTGGAGAAACATTTACTACCCTCAAACACTAACAATATGGCTAGTAGACTGGAGAAACATTTACTACCCTCAAACACTAACAATATGGCTAGTAGACTAGAGAAACATTTACTACCCTCACACACTAACAGTATGGCTCATAGACTAGAGAAACATTTATTACCCTCACACACTAACAGTATGGCTAATAGACTGGAGAAACATTTACTACCCTCACACACTAACAGTATGACTAGTAGACTGGAGAAACATTTACTACCCTCACACACTAACAATATGGCTAGTAGACTGGATAAACATTTACTACCCTCACACACTAACAGTATGGCTAATAGACTGAAGAAACATTTACTACCCTCACACACTTACGGTATGGCTCATAGACTAGAGAAACATTTACTACCCTCACACACTAACAGTATGGCTCATAGACTAGAGAAACATTTACTACCCTCACACACTAACAGTATGGCTAGTAGACTGGAGAAACATTTACTACCCTCAAACACTAACAATATGGCTAGTAGACTGGAGAAACATTTACTACCCTCAAACACTAACAGTATGGCTAGTAGACTGGAGAAACATTTACTACCCTCAAACACTAACAATATGGCTAGTAGACTGGATAAACATTTACTACCCTCACACACTAACAGTATGGCTAATAGACTGAAGAAACATTTACTACCCTCACACACTTACGGTATGGCTCATAGACTAGAGAAACATTTACTACCCTCACACACTAACAGTATGGCTCATAGACTAGAGAAACATGTACTACCCTCACACACTAACAGTATGACTAGTAGACTGGAGAAACATTTACTACCCTCACACACTAACAATATGGCTAGTAGACTGGATAAACATTTACTACCCTCACACACTAACAGTGTGGCTAATAGACTGGAGAAACATTTACTCCCCTCACACACTAACCATTTGGCTAATAGACTGGATAAACATTTACTACCCTCACACACTTAAAAGTATGACTAGTAGACTGGAGAAACATTTACTACCCTCAGACACTAACAGTATGAGACTGGAGAAACATTTACTACCCTCACACACTAACAGTATGGCTAGTAGACTGGAGAAACATTTACTACCCTCAAACACTAACAATATGGCTAGTAGACTGGAGAAACATTTACTACCCTCACACACTAACAGCATGGCTCATAGACTGAGAAACATTTACTACCCTCACACACTAACAGTATGGCTCATAGACTAGAGAAACATTTATTACCCTCACACACTAACAGTATGACTGGAGAAACATTTACTACCCTCACACACTAACAGTATGACTAGTGAAACATTTACTACCCTCACACACTAACAATATGGCTAGTAGACTGGAGAAACATTTACTACCCTCACACACTAACAGGCTAATAGACTGGATAAACATGTACTACCCTCACACACTTACAGTATGACTAGTAGACTGGAGAAACATTTACTACCCTCACACACTAACAATATGGCTAGTAGACTGGATAAACATTTACTACCCTCACACACTAACAGTATGGCTAATAGACTGGAGAAACATTTACTCCCCTCACACACTAACCATTTGGCTAATAGACTGGATAAACATTTACTACCCTCACACACTTAAAGTATGACTAGTAGACTGGAGAAACATTTACTACCCTCAGACACTAACAGTATGGCTAATAGACTGGAGAAACATTTACTACCCTCACACACTAACAGTATGGCTAGTAGACTGGAGAAACATTTACTACCCTCAAACACTAACAATATGGCTAGTAGACTGGAGAAACATTTACTACCCTCACACACTAACAGCATGGCTCATAGACTAGAGAAACATTTACTACCCTCACACACTAACAGTATGGCTAATAGACTAGAGAAACATTTACTACCCTCACACACTAACAGTATGGCTAATAGACTGGAGAAACATTTACTACCCTCACACACTAACAGTATGGCTAGTAGACTGGAGAAACATTTACTACCCTCACACACTAACAATTTACTGGAGAAACATTTATTACCCTCACACACTAACAGTATGACTAGTAGACTGGAGAAACATTTACTACCCTCACACACTAACAGTATGGCTAGTAGACTGGAGAAACATTTACTACCCTCACACACTAACACTAGTAGACTGGAGAAACATTTACTTCCCTCACACACTAACAGTATGGCTCATAGACTAGAGAAACATTTACTACCCTCACAGTACAACTAGTAGACTGGAGAAACATTTACTACCCTCACACACTAACAGTATGGCTAGTAGACTGGAGAACATTTACTACCCTCACACACTAACAGTATGGCTAGTAGACTGGAGAAACATTTACTACCCTCACACACTAACAGTATGGCTAATAGACTGGAGAAACATTTACTACCCTCACACACTAACATTATGACTAGTAGACTGGAGAAACATTTACTACCCTCACACACTAACAATATGGCTAGTAGACTGGAGAAACATTTACTACCCTCACACACTGACAGTATGGCTAATAGACTGGAGAAACATTTACTACCCTCACTCACTAAAAGTATGGCTCATAGACTGGAGAAACATTTACTACCCTCACACACTAACAGTTTGGCTAATAGACTGAAGAAACATTTACTACCCTCACACACTAACAGTATGGCTAGTAGACTGGAGAAACATTTATTACCCTCACACACTAACAATATGGCTAGTAGACTGGAGAAACATTTACTACCCTCACACACTAACAGTATGGCTAGTAGACTGAGAAACATTTACTACCCTCACACACTAACAATATGGCTAGTAGACTGGAGAAACATTGTACTACCCTCACACACTAACAATATGGCTAGTAGACTGGAGAAACATTTACTACCCTCACACACTAACAGTATGGCTAGTAGACTGGATAAACATTTACTACCCTCACACACTAACAGTATGGCTAGTAGACTGGAGAAACATTTACTACCCTCAAACACTAACAATATGGCTAGTAGACTGGAGAAACATTTACTACCCTCAGTATGGCTAGTAGACTGGAGAAACATTTACTACCCTCAAACACTAACAATATGGCTAGTAGACTGGATAAACATTTACTACCCTCACACACTAACAGTATGGCTAGTAGACTGGATAAACATTTACTACCCTCACACACTAACAGTATGGCTAGTAGACTGAGAAACATTTACTACCCTCACACACTAACAGTATGGCTCATAGACTAGAGAAACATTTACTACCCTCACACACTAACAGTATGGCTCATAGACTAGAGAAACATTTACTACCCTCACACACTAACAGTATGGCTAGTAGACTGGAGAAACATTTACTACCCTCAGACACTAACAATATGGCTAATAGACTGGAGAAACATTTACTACCCTCACACACTAACAGTATGGCTAGTAGACTGGAGAAACATTTACTACCCTCACACACTAACAATATGGCTAGTAGACTGGATAAACATTTACTACCCTCACACACTAACAGTGTGGCTAATAGACTGGAGAAACATTTACTCCCCTCACACACTAACCATTTGGCTAATAGACTGGATAAACATGTACTACCCTCACACACTTAAAAGTATGACTAGTAGACTGGAGAAACATTTACTACCCTCAGACACTAACAGTATGGCTAATAGACTGGAGAAACATTTACTACCCTCACACACTAACAGTATGGCTAGTAGACTGGAGAAACATTTACTACCCTCACACACTAACAATATGGCTAGTAGACTGGACAAACATTTACTACCCTCACACACTAACAATTTGGCTAATAGACTGGATAAACATTTACTACCCTCACACACTTACAGTATGGCTAGTAGACTGGATAAACATTTACTACCCTCACACACTAACAGTATGGCTTATAGACTGGAGAAACATTTACTACCCTCACACACTAACAGTATGGCTCATAGACTAGAGAAACATTTACTACCCTCACACACTAACAGTATGACTAGTAGACTGGAGAAACATTTACTACCCTCACACACTAACAATATGGCTAGTAGACTGGATAAACATTTACTACCCTCACACACTAACAGTGTGGCTAATAGACTGGAGAAACATTTACTCCCCTCACACACTAACCATTTGGCTAATAGACTGGATAAACATTTACTACCCTCACACACTTAAAAGTATGACTAGTAGACTGGAGAAACATTTACTACCCTCAGACACTAACAGTATGGCTAATAGACTGGAGAAACATTTACTACCCTCACACACTAACAATATGGCTAGTAGACTGGATAAAACATTTACTACCCTCACACACTAACAGTGTGGCTAATAGACAGAAACATTTACTCCCCTCATTTGGCTAATAGACTGGATAAACATTTACTACCCTCACACACTTAAAAGTATGACTAGTAGACTGGAGAAACATTTACTACCCTCAGACACTAACAGTATGGCTAATAGACTGGAGAAACATTTACTACCCTCACACACTAACAGTATGGCTAGTAGACTGGAGAAACATTTACTACCCTCACACACTAACAATATGGCTAGTAGACTGGACAAACATTTACTACCCTCACACACTAACAATTTGGCTAATAGACTGGATAAACATTTACTACCCTCACACACTTACAGTATGACTAGTAGACTGGAGAAACATTTACTACCCTCCCACACTTACTGTATGACTAGTAGACTGGAGAAACATTTACTACCCTCAGACACTAACAGTATGGCTAGTAGACTGGAGAAACATTTACTACCCTCACACACTAACAGTATGGCTAATAGACTGAAGAAACATTTACTACCCTCACACACTTACGGTATGGCTCATAGACTAGAGAAACATTTACTACCCTCACACACTAACAGTATGGCTCATAGACTAGAGAAACATTTACTACCCTCACACACTAACAGTATGGCTAGTAGACTGGAGAAACATTTACTACCCTCAAACACTAACAATATGGCTAGTAGACTGGAGAAACATTTACTACCCTCACACACTTACAGTATGACTAGTAGACTGGAGAAACATTTACTACCCTCCCACACTTACAGTATGACTAGTAGACTGGAGAAACATTTACTACCCTCACACACTTACAGTATGACTAGTAGACTGGAGAAACATTTACTACCCTCACACACTAACAATATGGCTAGTAGACTGGATAAACATTTACTACCCTCACACACTAACAGTATGGCTAATAGACTGAAGAAACATTTACTACCCTCACACACTTACGGTATGGCTCATAGACTAGAGAAACATTTACTACCCTCACACACTAACAGTATGGCTCATAGACTAGAGAAACATTTACTACCCTCACACACTAACAGTATGGCTAGTAGACTGGAGAAACATTTACTACCCTCAAACACTAACAATATGGCTAGTAGACTGGAGAAACATTTACTACCCTCACACACTAACAGTATGGCTAGTAGACTGGAGAAACATTTACTACCCTCAAACACTAACAATATGGCTAGTAGACTGGAGAAACATTTACTACCCTCACACACTAACAGTATGACTCAAACACTAACAATATGTAGAGACTGGAGAAACATTTACTACCCTCAAACACTAACAATATGGCTAGTAGACTGGAGAAACATTTACTACCCTCACACACTAACAGTATGGCTAGTAGACTGGAGAAACATTTACTACCCTCAAACACTAACAATATGGCTAGTAGACTGGAGAAACATTTACTACCCTCACACACTAACAGTATGGCTAGTAGACTGGAGAAACATTTACTACCCTCAAACACTAACAATATGGCTAGTAGACTGGAGAAACATTTACTACCCTCAAACACTAACAATATGGCTAGTAGACTAGAGAAACATTTACTACCCTCACACACTAACAGTATGGCTCATAGACTAGAGAAACATTTATTACCCTCACACACTAACAGTATGGCTAATAGACTGGAGAAACATTTACTACCCTCACACACTAACAGTATGACTAGTAGACTGGAGAAACATTTACTACCCTCACACACTAACAATATGGCTAGTAGACTGGATAAACATTTACTACCCTCACACACTAACAGTATGGCTAATAGACTGAAGAAACATTTACTACCCTCACACACTTACAGTATGGCTCATAGACTAGAGAAACATTTACTACCCTCACACACTAACAGTATGGCTCATAGACTAGAGAAACATTTACTACCCTCACACACTAACAGTATGGCTAGTAGACTGGAGAAACATTTACTACCCTCAAACACTAACAATATGGCTAGTAGACTGGAGAAACATTTACTACCCTCAAACACTAACAGTATGGCTAGTAGACTGGAGAAACATTTACTACCCTCAAACACTAACAATATGGCTAGTAGACTGGATAAACATTTACTACCCTCACACACTAACAGTATGGCTAATAGACTGAAGAAACATTTACTACCCTCACACACTAACAGTATGGCTCATAGACTAGAGAAACATTTACTACCCTCACCCTCTACATTTACTACCCTCACACACTAACAGTATGGCTCATAGACTAGAGAAACATTTACTACCCTCACACACTAACAGTATGGCTAGTAGACTGGAGAAACATTTACTACCCTCACACACTAACAATATGGCTAGTAGACTGGATAAACATTTACTACCCTCACACACTAACAGTGTGGCTAATAGACTGGAGAAACATTTACTACACACTAACCATTTGGCTAATAGACTGGATAAACATTTACTACCCTCACACACTTAAAAGTATGACTAGTAGACTGGAGAAACATTTACTACCCTCAGACACTAACAGTATGGCTAATAGACTGGAGAAACATTTACTACCCTCACACACTAACAGTATGGCTAGTAGACTGGAGAAACATTTACTACCCTCAAACACTAACAATATGGCTAGTAGACTGGAGAAACATTTACTACCCTCACACACTAACAGCATGGCTCATAGACTAGAGAAACATTTACTACCCTCACACACTAACAGTATGGCTCATAGACTAGAGAAACATTTATTACCCTCACACACTAACAGTATGGCTAATACACTGGAGAAACATTTACTACCCTCACACACTAACAGTATGACTAGTAGACTGGAGAAACATTTACTACCCTCACACACTAACAATATGGCTAGTAGACTGGAGAAACATTTACTACCCTCACACACTAACAATTTGGCTAATAGACTGGATAAACATGTACTACCCTCACACACTTACAGTATGACTAGTAGACTGGAGAAACATTTACTACCCTCACACACTAACAATTTGGCTAATAGACTGGATAAACATGTACTACCCTCACACACTTACAGTATGACTAGTAGACTGGAGAAACATTTACTACCCTCACACACTAACAATTTGGCTAATAGACTGGATAAACATTTACTACCCTCACACACTTACAGTATGACTAGTAGACTGGAGAAACATTTACTACCCTCAGACACTAACAGTATGGCTAATAGACTGGAGAAACATTTACTACCCTCACCCACTAACAGTATGGCTAGTAGACTGGAGAAACATTTACTACCCTCAAACACTAACAATATGGCTAGTAGACTGGAGAAACATTTACTACCCTCACACACTAACAGCATGGCTCATAGACTAGAGAAACATTTACTACCCTCACACACTAACAGTATGGCTCATAGACTAGAGAAACATTTATTACCCTCACACACTAACAGTATGGCTAATAGACTGGAGAAACATTTACTACCCTCACACACTAACAGTATGGCTAATAGACTGGAGAAACATTTACTACCCTCAGACACTAACAATATGGCTAGTAGACTGGAGAAACATTTATTACCCTCACACACTAACAGTATGACTAGTAGACTGGAGAAACATTTACTACCCTCACACACTAACGGTATGACTAGTAGACTGGAGAAACATTTACTACCCTCACACACTAACAGTATGGCTAGTAGACTGGAGAAACATTTACTTCCCTCACACACTAACAGTATGGCTCATAGACTAGAGAAACATTTACTACCCTCACACACTTACAGTACAACTAGTAGACTGGAGAAACATTTACTACCCTCACACACTAACAGTATGGCTAGTAGACTGGAGAACATTTACTACCCTCACACACTAACAGTATGGCTAGTAGACTGGAGAAACATTTACTACCCTCACACACTAACAGTATGGCTAATAGACTGGAGAAACATTTACTACCCTCACACACTAACAGTATGACTAGTAGACTGGAGAAACATTTACTACCCTCACACACTAACAATATGGCTAGTAGACTGGAGAAACATTTACTACCCTCACACACTGACAGTATGGCTAATAGACTGGAGAAACATTTACTACCCTCACACACTAACAGTATGGCTCATAGACTGGAGAAACATTTACTACCCTCACACACTAACAGTTTGGCTAATAGACTGAAGAAACATTTACTACCCTCACACACTAACAGTATGGCTAGTAGACTGGAGAAACATTTATTACCCTCACACACTAACAATATGGCTAGTAGACTGGAGAAACATTTACTACCCTCACACACTAACAGTATTGCTAGTAGACTGAAGAAACATTTACTACCCTCACACACTAACAATATGGCTAGTAGACTGGAGAAACATTGTACTACCCTCACACACTAACAATATGGCTAGTAGACTGGAGAAACATTTACTACCCTCACACACTAACAGTATGGCTAGTAGACTGGATAAACATTTACTACCCTCACACACTAACAGTATGGCTAGTAGACTGGAGAAACATTTACTACCCTCAAACACTAACAATATGGCTAGTAGACTGGAGAAACATTTACTACCCTCAAACACTAACAGTATGGCTAGTAGACTGGAGAAACATTTACTACCCTCAAACACTAACAATATGGCTAGTAGACTGGATAAACATTTACTACCCTCACACACTAACAGTATGGCTAGTAGACTGGATAAACATTTACTACCCTCACACACTAACAGTATGGCTAGTAGACTGAAGAAACATTTACTACCCTCACACACTTACGGTATGGCTCATAGACTAGAGAAACATTTACTACCCTCACACACTAACAGTATGGCTCATAGACTAGAGAAACATTTACTACCCTCACACACTAACAGTATGGCTAGTAGACTGGAGAAACATTTACTACCCTCAAACACTAACAATATGGCTAGTAGACTGGAGAAACATTTACTACCCTCAAACACTAACAGTATGGCTAGTAGACTGGAGAAACATTTACTACCCTCAAACACTAACAATATGGCTAGTAGACTGGAGAAACATTTACTACCCTCACACACTAACAGCATGGCTCATAGACTAGAGAAACATTTACTACCCTCACACACCAACAGTATGGCTCATAGACTAGAGAAACATGTACTACCCTCACACACTAACAGTATGACTAGTAGACTGGAGAAACATTTACTACCCTCACACACTAACAGTATGGCTAGTAGACTGGAGAAACATTTACTTCCCTCACACACTAACAGTATGGCTCATAGACTAGAGAAACATTTACTACCCTCACACACTTACAGTACAACTAGTAGACTGGAGAAACATTTACTACCCTCACACACTAACAGTATGGCTAGTAGACTGGAGAACATTTACTACCCTCACACACTAACAGTATGGCTAGTAGACTGGAGAAACATTTACTACCCTCACACACTAACAGTATGGCTAATAGACTGGAGAAACATTTACTACCCTCACACACTAACAGTATGACTAGTAGACTGGAGAAACATTTACTACCCTCACACACTAACAATATGGCTAGTAGACTGGAGAAACATTTACTACCCTCACACACTGACAGTATGGCTAATAGACTGGAGAAACATTTACTACCCTCACACACTAACAGTATGGCTAATAGACTGGAGAAACATTTACTACCCTCACACACTAACAGTATGGCTAGTAGACTGGAGAAACATTTACTACCCTCACACACTAACAATATGGCTAGTAGACTGGAGAAACATTTACTACCCTCACACACTAACAGTATTGCTAGTAGACTGAAGAAACATTTACTACCCTCACACACTAACAGTATGGCTAGTAGACTGGAGAAACATTTACTACCCTCACACACTAACAGTATGGCTAGTAGACTGGATAAACATTTACTACCCTCACACACTAACAGTATGGCTAATAGACTGAAGAAACATTTACTACCCTCACACACTTACGGTATGGCTCATAGACTAGAGAAACATTTACTACCCTCACACACTAACAGTATGGCTCATAGACTAGAGAAACATTTACTACCCTCACACACTAACAGTATGGCTAGTAGACTGGAGAAACATTTACTACCCTCACACTAACAATATGGCTAGTAGACTGGAGAAACATTTACTACCCTCACACACTAACAGTATGGCTAGTAGACTGGAGAAACATTTACTACCCTCACACACTAACAGTATGGCTAGTAGACTGGATAAACATTTACTACCCTCACACACTAACAGTATGGCTAATAGACTGGAGAAACATTTACTACCCTCACACACTAACATTTGGCTAATAGACTGGATAAACATTTACTACCCTCACACACTTAACAGTATGACTGGAGAAACATTTACTACCCTCAGACACTAACAGACTGGAGAAACATTTACTACCCTCACACACTAACAGTATGGCTAGTAGACTGGAGAAACATTTACTACCCTCACACACTAACAGTATGGCTAGTAGACTGGAGAAACATTTACTACCCTCACACACTAACAGTATGGCTAGTAGACTGGAGAAACATTTACTACCCTCACACACTAACAGTATGGCTACTGGAGAAACATTTACTACCCTCACACACTAACAGTGGCTAGTAGACTGGATAAACATTTACTACCCTCACACACTAACAGTATGGCTAATAGACTGAAGAAACATTTACTACCCTCACACACTTACGGTATGGCTCATAGACTAGAGAAACATTTACTACCCTCACACACTAACAGTATGGCTCATAGACTAGAGAAACATTTACTACCCTCACACACTAACAGTATGGCTAGTAGACTGGAGAAACATTTACTACCCTCAAACACTAACAATATGGCTAGTAGACTGGAGAAACATGTACTACCCTCACACACTAACAGTATGGCTAGTAGACTGGAGAAACATTTACTACCCTCAAACACTAACAATATGGCTAGTAGACTGGATAAACATTTACTACCCTCACACACTAACAGTATGGCTAATAGACTGGAGAAACATTTACTCCCCTCACACACTAACCATTTGGCTAATAGACTGGATAAACATTTACTACCCTCACACACTTAAAAGTATGACTAGTAGACTGGAGAAACATTTACTACCCTCAGACACTAACAGTATGGCTAATAGACTGGAGAAACATTTACTACCCTCACACACTAACAGTATGGCTTGTAGACTGGAGAAACATTTACTACCCTCAAACACTAACAATATGGCTAGTAGACTGGAGAAACATTTACTACCCTCACACACTAACAGCATGGCTCATAGACTAGAGAAACATTTACTACCCTCACACACTAACAGTATGGCTTATAGACTAGAGAAACATTTATTACCCTCACACACTAACAGTATGGCTAATACACTGGAGAAACATTTACTACCCTCACACACTAACAGTATGACTAGTAGACTGGAGAAACATTTACTACCCTCAGACACTAACAATATGGCTAGTAGACTGGAGAAACATGTATTAACCTCACACACTAACAGTATGACTAGTAGACTGGAGAAACATTTACTACCCTCACACACTAACGGTATGACTAGTAGACTGGAGAAACATTTACTACCCTCACACACTAACAGTATGGCTAGTAGACTGGAGAAACATTTACTTCCCTCACACACTAACAGTATGGCTCATAGACTAGAGAAACATTTACTACCCTCACACACTTACAGTACAACTAGTAGACTGGAGAAACATTTACTACCCTCACACACTAACAGTATGGCTAGTAGACTGGAGAACATTTACTACCCTCACACACTAACAGTATGGCTAGTAGACTGGAGAAACATTTACTACCCTCACACACTAACAGTATGGCTAATAGACTGGAGAAACATTTACTACCCTCACACACTAACAGTATGACTAGTAGACTGGAGAAACATTTACTACCCTCACACACTAACAATATGGCTAGTAGACTGGAGAAACATTTACTACCCTCACACACTAACAGTATGGCTAATAGACTGGAGAAACATTTACTACCCTCACACACTAACAGTATGGCTAATAGACTGGAGAAACATTTACTACCCTCACACACTAACAGTTTGGCTAATAGACTGGAGAAACATTTACTACCCTCACACACTAACAGTATGGCTAGTAGACTGGATAAACATTTATTACCCTCACACACTAACAGTATGGCTAGTAGACTGGATAAACATTTACTACCCTCACACACTAACATTATGGCTAGTAGACTGGATAAACATTTACTCCCCTCACACACTAACAGTATGGCTAATAGACTGGAGAAACATGTACTACCCTCACACACTAACAGTATGGCTAATAGACTGGAGAAACATTTACTACCCTCACACACTAACAGCATGGCTAATAGACTGGATAAATATTTACTACCCTCACACACTAACAGTATGGCTAGTAGACTAGAGAAACATTTACTACCCTCACACACTAACAGTATGGCTAGTCGACTGGAGAAACATTTACTACCCTCACACACTTACAGTATGGCTAGTAGACTGGAGAAACATTTACTACCCTAGACTAGTAGACTGGAGAAACATTTACTACCCTCACACACTAACAGTATGGCTAGTAGACTGGATAAACATTTACTACCCTCACACACTAACAGTATGGCTAGTAGACTGGAGAAACATTTATTACCCTCAGACACTAACAATATGGCTAGTAGACTGGAGAAACATTTACTACCCTCACACACTAACAATATGGCTAGTAGACTGGAGAAACATTTATTACCCTCACACACTAACAGTTTGGCTAATAGACTGGAGAAACATTTACTACCCTCACACACTAACAGTATGGCTATAGACTGAGAAACATTTACTACCCTCACACACTAACAGTATGGCTAGTAGACTGGATAAACATTTACTACCCTCACACACTAACAGTTTGGCTAGTAGACTGGAGAAACATTTACTACCCTCACACACTAACAGTATGGCTTATAGACTGGAGAAACATTTACTACCCTCACACACTAACAGTATGGCTCATAGACTAGAGAAACATTTACTACCCTCACACACTAACAGTATGGCTAGTAGACTGGATAAACATTTACTACCCTCACACACTAACAGTTTGGCTAGTAGACTGGAGAAACATTTACTACCCTCACACACTAACAGTATGGCTTATAGACTGGAGAAACATTTACTACCCTCACACACTAACAGTATGGCTCATAGACTAGAGAAACATTTACTACCCTCACACACTAACAGTATGGCTAGTAGACTGGATAAACATTTACTACCCTCACACACTAACAGTTTGGCTAGTAGACTGGAGAAACATTTACTACCCTCACACACTAACAGTATGGCTTATAGACTGGAGAAACATTTACTACCCTCACACACTTACAGTATGGCTAGTAGACTGGAGAAACATTTACTACCCTCACACACTTACAGTATGGCTAGTAGACTGGAGAAACATTTACTACCCTCACACACTAACGGTATGACTAGTAGACTGGAGAAACATTTACTACCCTCACACACTAACAGTATGGCTAGTAGACTGGAGAAACATTTACTTCCCTCACACACTAACAGTATGGCTCATAGACTAGAGAAACATTTACTACCCTCACACACTTACAGTACAACTAGTAGACTGGAGAAACATTTACTACCCTCACACACTAACAGTATGGCTAGTAGACTGGAGAACATTTACTACCCTCACACACTAACAGTATGGCTAGTAGACTGGAGAAACATTTACTACCCTCACACACTAACAGTATGGCTAATAGACTGGAGAAACATTTACTACCCTCACACACTAACAGTATGACTAGTAGACTGGAGAAACATTTACTACCCTCACACACTAACAATATGGCTAGTAGACTGGAGAAACATTTACTACCCTCACACACTGACAGTATGGCTAATAGACTGGAGAAACATTTACTACCCTCACACACTAACAGTATGGCTCATAGACTGGAGAAACATTTACTATCCTCACACACTAACAGTTTGGCTAATAGACTGGAGAAACATTTACTACCCTCACACACTAACAGTATGGCTAGTAGACTGGATAAACATTTATTACCCTCACACACTAACAGTATGGCTAGTAGACTGGATAAACATTTACTACCCTCACACACTAACATTATGGCTAGTAGACTGGATAAACATTTACTCCCCTCACACACTAACAGTATGGCTAATAGACTGGAGAAACATGTACTACCCTCACACACTAACAGTATGGCTAATAGACTGGAGAAACATTTACTACCCTCACACACTAACAGCATGGCTAATAGACTGGATAAATATTTACTACCCTCACACACTAACAGTTTGGCTAGTAGACTGGAGAAACATTTGCTACCCTCACACACTAACAGTATGGCTCATAGACTAGAGAAACATTTACTACCCTCACACACTAACAGTATGGCTAGTCGACTGGAGAAACATTTACTACCCTCACACACTTACAGTATGGCTAGTAGACTGGAGAAACATTTACTACCCTCACACACTTACAGTATGGCTAGTAGACTGGAGAAACATTTACTACCCTCACACACTTACAGTATGGCTAGTAGACTGGATAAACATTTACTACCCTCACACACTAACAGTATGGCTAGTAGACTGGAGAAACATTTATTACCCTCAGACACTAACAATATGGCTAGTAGACTGGAGAAACATTTACTACCCTCACACACTAACAATATGGCTAGTAGACTGGAGAAACATTTATTACCCTCACACACTAACAGTATGGCTTATAGACTGGAGAAACATTTACTACCCTCAAACACTAACAGTATGGCTAGTAGACTGGATAAACATTTACTACCCTCACACACTAACAGTTTGGCTAATAGACTGGAGAAACATTTACTTCCCTCACACACTAACAGTATGGCTCATAGACTAGAGAAACATTTACTACCCTCACACACTAACAGTATGGCTAGTAGACTGGATAAACATTTACTACCCTCACACACTAACAGTTTGGCTAGTAGACCGGAGAAACATTTACTACCCTCACACACTAACAGTATGGCTTATAGACTGGAGAAACATTTACTACCCTCACACACTAACAGTATGGCTCATAGACTAGAGAAACATTTACTACCCTCACACACTAACAGTATGGCTAGTAGACTGGATAAACATTTACTACCCTCACACACTAACAGTTTGGCTAGTAGACTGGAGAAACATTTACTACCCTCACACACTAACAGTATGGCTTATAGACTGGAGAAACATTTACTACCCTCACACACTAACAGTATGGCTCATAGACTAGAGAAACATTTACTACCCTCACACACTAACAGTATGGCTAGTAGACTGGATAAACATTTACTACCCTCACACACTAACAGTTTGGCTAGTAGACTGGAGAAACATTTACTACCCTCACACACTAACAGTATGGCTTATAGACTGGAGAAACATTTACTACCCTCACACACTTACAGTATGGCTAGTAGACTGGAGAAACATTTACTACCCTCACACACTTACAGTATGGCTAGTAGACTGGAGAAACATTTACTACCCTCACACACTTACAGTATGGCTAGTAGACTGGAGAGACATTTACTACCCTCACACACTAACAGTATGGCTAGTAGACTGGAGAAACATTGTACTACCCTCACACACTAACAATATGGCTAGTAGACTGGAGAAACATTTACTACCCTCACACACTAACAATATGGCTAGTAGACTGGAGAAACATTGTACTACCCTCACACACTAACAATATGGCTAGTAGACTGGAGAAACATTTACTACCCTCACACACTAACAATATGGCTAGTAGACTGGAGAAACATTTACTACCCTCACACACTAACAGTATGGCTCATAGACTAGAGAAACATTTACTACCCTCACACACTAACAGTATGGCTAATAGACTGGAGTAACATTTACTACCCTCAAACACTAACAGTATGGCTTATAGACTGGAGAAACATGTATTACCCTCACACACTAACAGTATGGCTAGTAGACTGGATAAACATTTACTACCCTCACACACTCACAGTTTGGCTAATAGACTGGAGAAACATTTACTACCCTCACACACTAACAGTATGGCTCATAGACTAGAGAAACATTTACTACCCTCACACACTAACAGTTTGGCTAGTAGACTGGAGAAACATTTACTACCCTCACACACTAACAGTATGGCTTATAGACTGGAGAAACATTTACTACCCTCACACACTAACAGTATGGCTCATAGACTAGAGAAACATTTACTACCCTCACACACTTACAGTATGGCTAGTCGACTGGAGAAACATTTACTACCCTCACACACTTACAGTATGGCTAGTAGACTGGAGAAACATTTACTACCCTCACACACTTACAGTATGGCTAGTAGGCTGGAGAAACATTTACTACCCTCACACACTTACAGTACGGCTAGTAGACTGGAGAAACATTTACTACCCTCACACACTAACAGTATGGCTAGTAGACAGGAGAAACATTGTACTACCCTCACACACTAACAATATGGCTAGTAGACTGGAGAAACATTTACTACCCTCACACACTAACAATATGGCTAGTAGACTGGAGAAACATTGTACTACCCTCACACACTAACAATATGGCTAGTAGACTGGAGAAACATTTACTACCCTCACACACTAACAGTATGGCTAGTAGACTGGATAAACATTTACTACCCTCACACACTAACAATATGGCTAGTAGACTGGAGAAACATTTACTACCCTCACACACTTACAGTATGGCTAGTAGACTGGATAAACATTTACTACCCTCACACACTTACAGTATGGCTAGTAGACTGGAGAAACATTTACTACCCTCACACACTTACAGTATGGCTAGTAGACTGGAGAAACATTTACTACCCTCACACACTAACAGTATGGCTAGTAGACTGGATAAACATTTACTACCCTCACACACTAACAGTATGGCTAGTAGACTGGAGAAACATTTACTACCCTCACACACTTACAGTATGGCTAGTAGACTGGAGAAACATTTACTACCCTCACACACTAACAGTATGGCTTATAGACTGGAGAAACATGTATTACCCTCACACACTAACAGTATGGCTAGTAGACTGGATAAACATTTACTACCCTCACACACTAACAGTTTGGCTAATAGACTGGAGAAACATTTACTACCCTCACACACTAACAGTATGGCTCATAGACTAGAGAAACATTTACTACCCTCACACACTAACAGTATGGCTAGTAGACTGGATAAACATTTACTACCCTCACACACTAACAGTATGGCTTATAGACTGGAGAAACATGTATTACCCTCACACACTAACAGTATGGCTAGTAGACTGGATAAACATTTACTACCCTCACACACTAACAGTTTGGCTAATAGACTGGAGAAACATTTACTACCCTCACACACTAACAGTATGGCTCATAGACTAGAGAAACATTTACTACCCTCACACACTAACAGTATGGCTAGTAGACTGGATAAACATTTACTACCCTCACACACTAACAGTATGGCTTATAGACTGGAGAAACATTTACTACCCTCACACACTAACAGTATGGCTCATAGACTAGAGAAACATTTACTACCCTCACACACTAACAGTATGGCTAGTAGACTGGATAAACATTTACTACCCTCACACACTAACAGTTTGGCTAGTAGACTGGAGAAACATTTACTACCCTCACACACTAACAGTATGGCTTATAGACTGGAGAAACATTTACTACCCTCACACACTTACAGTATGGCTAGTAGACTGGAGAAACATTTACTACCCTCACACACTTACAGTATGGCTAGTAGACTGGAGAAACATTTACTACCCTCACACACTTACAGTATGGCTAGTAGACTGGAGAGACATTTACTACCCTCACACACTAACAGTATGGCTAGTAGACTGGAGAAACATTGTACTACCCTCACACACTAACAATATGGCTAGTAGACTGGAGAAACATTTACTACCCTCACACACTAACAATATGGCTAGTAGACTGGAGAAACATTGTACTACCCTCACACACTAACAATATGGCTAGTAGACTGGAGAAACATTTACTACCCTCACACACTAACAATATGGCTAGTAGACTGGAGAAACATTTACTACCCTCACACACTAACAGTATGGCTCATAGACTAGAGAAACATTTACTACCCTCACACACTAACAGTATGGCTAATAGACTGGAGTAACATTTACTACCCTCAAACACTAACAGTATGGCTTATAGACTGGAGAAACATGTATTACCCTCACACACTAACAGTATGGCTAGTAGACTGGATAAACATTTACTACCCTCACACACTCACAGTTTGGCTAATAGACTGGAGAAACATTTACTACCCTCACACACTAACAGTATGGCTCATAGACTAGAGAAACATTTACTACCCTCACACACTAACAGTTTGGCTAGTAGACTGGAGAAACATTTACTACCCTCACACACTAACAGTATGGCTTATAGACTGGAGAAACATTTACTACCCTCACACACTAACAGTATGGCTCATAGACTAGAGAAACATTTACTACCCTCACACACTTACAGTATGGCTAGTCGACTGGAGAAACATTTACTACCCTCACACACTTACAGTATGGCTAGTAGACTGGAGAAACATTTACTACCCTCACACACTTACAGTACGGCTAGTAGACTGGAGAAACATTTACTACCCTCACACACTAACAGTATGGCTAGTAGACAGGAGAAACATTGTACTACCCTCACACACTAACAATATGGCTAGTAGACTGGAGAAACATTTACTACCCTCACACACTAACAATATGGCTAGTAGACTGGAGAAACATTTACTACCCTCACACACTAACAGTATGGCTAATAGACTGGAGAAACATTTACTACCCTCACACACTAACAGTATGGCTAGTAGACTGGAGAAACATTTACTACCCTCACACACTAACAGTATGGCTAGTAGACTGGAGAAACATTTACTACCCTCACACACTAACAATATGGCTAGTAGACTGGAGAAACATTTACTACCCTCACACACTAACAGTATGGCTATAGACTGGAGAAACATTTACTACCCTCACACACTAACAGTATGGCTCATAGACTGGAGAAACATTTACTACCCTCACACACTAACAGTATGGCTAGTAGACTGGATAAACATTTACTACCCTCACACACTAACAGTTTGGCTAGTAGACTGGAGAAACATTTACTACCCTCACACACTAACAGTATGGCTTATAGACTGGAGAAACATTTACTACCCTCACACACTTACAGTATGGCTAGTAGACTGGAGAAACATTTACTACCCTCACACACTTACAGTATGGCTAGTAGACTGGAGAAACATGTACTACCCTCACACACTAACAGTATGGCTAATAGACTGGAGAAACATTTACTACCCTCACACACTAACAGTATGGCTAGTAGACTGGAGAAACATTTACTACCCTCACACACTAACAGTATGGCTCATAGACTAGAGAAACATTTACTACCCTCACACACTAACAATATGGCTAGTAGACTGGAGAAACATTTACTACCCTCACACACTAACAGTATGGCTAGTAGACTGAAGAAACATTTACTACCCTCACACACTAACAGTATGGCAAGTAGACTGGAGAAACATTTACTACCCTCACACACTAACAATATGGCTAATAGACTGGAGAAACATTTACTACCCTCACACACTAACAGTATGGCTAATAGACTGGAGAAACATTTACTACCCTCACACACTAACAATATGGCTAATAGACTGGAGAAACATTTACTACCCTCACACACTAACAGTATGGCTAGTAGACTGGATAAACATTTACTACCCTCACACACTCACAGTTTGGCTAATAGACTGGAGAAACATTTACTATCCTCACACACTAACAGTATGGCTCATAGACTAGAGAAACATTTACTACCCTCACACACTAACAGTTTGGCTAGTAGACTGGAGAAACATTTACTACCCTCACACACTAACAGTATGGCTTATAGACTGGAGAAACATTTACTACCCTCACACACTAACAGTATGGCTCATAGACTAGAGAAACATTTACTACCCTCACACACTTAACAGTATGGCTAGTAGACTGGAGAAACATTTACTACCCTCACACACTTACAGTATGGCTAGTAGACTGGAGAAACATTTACTACCCTCACACACTTACAGTATGGCTAGTAGACTGGAGAAACATTTACTACCCTCACACACTTACAGTATGGCTAGTAGACTGGAGAAACATTTACTACCCTCACACACTAACAGTATGGCTAGTAGACTGGAGAAACATTTACTACCCTCACACACTAACAATATGGCTAGTAGACTGGAGAAACATTTACTACCCTCACACACTAACAATATGGCTAGTAGACTGGAGAAACATTGTACTACCCTCACACACTAACAATATGGCTAGTAGACTGGAGAAACATTTACTACCCTCACACACTAACAGTATGGCTAGTAGACTGGATAAACATTTACTACCCTCACACACTAACAATATGGCTAGTAGACTGGAGAAACATTTACTACCCTCACACACTTACAGTATGGCTAGTAGACTGGAGAAACATTTACTACCCTCACACACTTAACAGTATGGCTAGTAGACTGGAGAAACATTTACTACCCTCACACACTTACAGTATGGCTAGTAGACTGGAGAAACATTTACTACCCTCACACACTAACAGTATGGCTAGTAGACTGGATAAACATTTACTACCCTCACACACTAACAGTATGGCTAGTAGACTGGAGAAACATTTACTACCCTCACACACTAACAGTATGGCTAGTAGACTGGAGAAACATTTACTACCCTCACACACTAACAGTATGGCTTATAGACTGGAGAAACATGTACTACCCTCACACACTAACAGTATGGCTAGTAGACTGGATAAACATTTACTACCCTCACACACTAACAGTTTGGCTAATAGACTGGAGAAACATTTACTACCCTCACACACTAACAGTATGGCTCATAGACTAGAGAAACATTTACTACCCTCACACACTAACAGTATGGCTAGTAGACTGGATAAACATTTACTACCCTCACACACTAACAGTTTGGCTAGTAGACTGGAGAAACATTTACTACCCTCACACACTAACAGTATGGCTAGTAGACTGGATAAACATTTACTACCCTCACACACTAACAGTTTGGCTAGTAGACTGGAGAAACATTTACTACCCTCACACACTAACAGTATGGCTTATAGACTGGAGAAACATTTACTACCCTCACACACTTACAGTATGGCTAGTAGACTGGAGAAACATTTACTACCCTCACACACTTACAGTATGGCTAGTAGACTGGAGAAACATTTACTACCCTCACACACTTACAGTATGGCTAGTAGACTGGAGAAACATTTACTACCCTCACACACTAACAGTATGGCTAGTAGACTGGAGAAACATTGTACTACCCTCACACACTAACAGTATGGCTAGTAGACTGGAGAAACATTTACTACCCTCACACACTAACAATATGGCTAGTAGACTGGAGAAACATTGTACTACCCTCACACACTAACAGTATGGCTAGTAGACTGGAGAAACATTTACTACCCTCACACACTAACAATATGGCTAGTAGACTGGAGAAACATTTACTACCCTCACACACTAACAGTATGGCTCATAGACTAGAGAAACATTTACTACCCTCACACACTAACAGTATGGCTAATAGACTGGAGTAACATTTACTACCCTCACACACTAACAGTATGGCTAGTAGACTGAGAAACATTTACTACCCTCACACACTAACAGCATGGCTAATAGACTGGATAAATATTTACTACCCTCACACACTAACAGTATGGCTAGTAGACTAGAGAAACATTTACTACCCTCACACACTAACAGTATGGCTAGTAGACTGGAGAAACATTTACTACCCTCACACACTTACAGTATGGCTAGTAGACTGGAGAAACATTTACTACCCTCACACACTTACAGTATGGCTAGTAGACTGGAGAAACATTTACTACCCTCACACACTTACAGTATGGCTAGTAGACTGGAGAAACATTTACTACCCTCACACACTTACAGTATGGCTAGTAGACTGGAGAAACATTTACTACCCTCACACACTAACAGTATGGCTAGTAGACTGGAGAAACATTTACTACCCTCACACACTAACAATATGGCTAGTAGACTGGAGAAACATTTACTACCCTCACACACTAACAGTATGGCTAGTAGACTGAGAGAAACATTTACTACCCTCACACACTAACAGTATGGCTAGTAGACTGGAGAAACATTTACTACCCTCACACACTAACAATATGGCTAGTAGACTGGAGAAACATTGTACTACCCTCACACACTAACAATATGGCTAGTAGACTGGAGAAACATTTACTACCCTCACACACTAACAGTATGGCTAGTAGACTGGATAAACATTTACTACCCTCACACACTAACAATATGGCTAGTAGACTGGAGAAACATTTACTACCCTCACACACTTACAGTATGGCTAGTAGACTGGATAAACATTTACTACCCTCACACACTTACAGTATGGCTAGTAGACTGGAGAAACATTTACTACCCTCACACAGTTACAGTATGGCTAGTAGACTGGAGAAACATTTACTACCCTCACACACTAACAGTATGGCTAGTAGACTGGATAAACATTTACTACCCTCACACACTAACAATATGGCTAGTAGACTGGAGAAACATTTACTACCCTCACACACTTACAGTATGGCTAGTAGACTGGATAAACATTTACTACCCTCACACACTTACAGTATGGCTAGTAGACTGGAGAAACATTTACTACCCTCACACAGTTACAGTATGGCTAGTAGACTGGAGAAACATTTACTACCCTCACACACTTACAGTATGGCTAGTAGACTGGAGAAACATTTACTACCCTCACACACTTACAGTATGGCTAGTAGACTGGAGAGACATTTACTACCCTCACACACTAACAGTATGGCTAGTAGACTGGAGAAACATTGTACTACCCTCACACACTAACAATATGGCTAGTAGACTGGAGAAACATTTACTACCCTCACACACTAACAATATGGCTAGTAGACTGGAGAAACATTGTACTACCCTCACACACTAACAATATGGCTAGTAGACTGGAGAAACATTTACTACCCTCACACACTAACAGTATGGCTAGTAGACTGGAGAAACATTTACTACCCTCACACACTAACAGTATGGCTCATAGACTAGAGAAAGATTTACTACCCTCACACACTAACAGTATGGCTAATAGACTGGAGTAACATTTACTACCCTCAAACACTAACAGTATGGCTATAGACTGGAGAAACATTTACTACCCTCACACACTAACAGTATGGCTAGTAGACTGGATAAACATTTACTACCCTCACACACTAACAGTTTGGCTAATAGACTGGAGAAACATTTACTACCCTCACACACTAACAGTATGGCTCATAGACTAGAGAAACATTTACTACCCTCACACACTAACAGTTTGGCTAGTAGACTGGAGAAACATTTACTACCCTCACACACTAACAGTATGGCTTATAGACTGGAGAAACATTTACTACCCTCACACACTAACAGTATGGCTCATAGACTAGAGAAACATTTACTACCCTCACACACTTACAGTATGGCTAGTCGACTGGAGAAACATTTACTACCCTCACACACTTACAGTATGGCCTGTAGACTGGAGAAACATTTACTACCCTCACACACTTACAGTATGGCTAGTAGGCTGGAGAAACATTTACTACCCTCACCCACTTACAGTATGGCTAGTAGACTGGAGAAACATTTACTACCCTCACACACTAACAGTATGGCTAGTAGACTGGAGAAACATTGTACTACCCTCACACACTAACAATATGGCTAGTAGACTGCAGAAACATTTACTACCCTCACACACTAACAGTATTGCTAGTAGACTGAAGAAACATTTACTACCCTCACACACTAACAGTATGGCTAGTAGACTGGAGAAACATTTACTACCCTCACACACTAACAATATGGCTAGTAGACTGGAGAAACATTGTACTACCCTCACACACTAACAATATGGCTAGTAGACTGGAGAAACATTTACTACCCTCACACACTAACAGTATGGCTAGTAGACTGGATAAACATTTACTACCCTCACACACTAACAATATGGCTAGTAGACTGGAGAAACATTTACTACCCTCACACACTTACAGTATGGCTAGTAGACTGGATAAACATTTACTACCCTCACACACTTACAGTATGGCTAGTAGACTGGAGAAACATTTACTACCCTCACACACTTACAGTATGGCTAGTAGACTGGAGAAACATTTACTACCCTCACACACTAACAGTATGGCTAGTAGACTGGATAAACATTTACTACCCTCACACACTAACAGTATGGCTAGTAGACTGGAGAAACATTGTACTACCCTCACACACTAACAATATGGCTAGTAGACTGGAGAAACATTTACTACCCTCACACACTAACAATATGGCTAGTAGACTGGAGAAACATTGTACTACCCTCACACACTAACAATATGGCTAGTAGACTGGAGAAACATTTACTACCCTCACACACTAACAATATGGCTAGTAGACTGGAGAAACATTTACTACCCTCACACACTAACAGTATGGCTCATAGACTAGAGAAACATTTACTACCCTCACACACTAACAGTATGGCTAATAGACTGGAGTAACATTTACTACCCTCAAACACTAACAGTATGGCTTATAGACTGGAGAAACATGTATTACCCTCACACACTAACAGTATGGCTAGTAGACTGGATAAACATTTACTACCCTCACACACTCACAGTTTGGCTAATAGACTGGAGAAACATTTACTACCCTCACACACTAACAGTATGGCTAATAGACTAGAGAAACATTTACTACCCTCACACACTAACAATATGGCTAGTAGACTGGAGAAACATTTATTACCCTCACACACTAACAGTATGGCTTATAGACTGGAGAAACATTTACTACCCTCACACACTAACAGTATGGCTTATAGACTGGAGAAACATTTACTACCCTCACACACTTACAGTATGGCTAGTAGACTGGAGAAACATTTACTACCCTCACACACTTACAGTATGGCTAGTAGACTGGAGAAACATTTACTACCCTCACACACTAACAGTATGACTAGTAGACTGGAGAAACATTTACTACCCTCACACACTAACAGTATGGCTAGTAGACTGGAGAAACATTTACTTCCCTCACACACTAACAGTATGGCTCATAGACTGGAGAAACATTGTACTACCCTCACACACTAACAATATGGCTAGTAGACTGGAGAAACATTTACTACCCTCACACACTAACAATATGGCTAGTAGACTGGAGAAACATTGTACTACCCTCACACACTAACAATATGGCTAGTAGACTGGAGAAACATTTACTACCCTCACACACTAACAGTATGGCTAGTAGACTGGATAAACATTTACTACCCTCACACACTAACAATATGGCTAGTAGACTGGAGAAACATTTACTACCCTCACACACTTACAGTATGGCTAGTAGACTGGATAAACATTTACTACCCTCACACACTAACAGTATGGCTAGTAGACTGGAGAAACATTTACTACCCTCACACACTTACAGTATGGCTAGTAGACTGGAGAAACATTTACTACCCTCACACACTAACAGTATGGCTAGTAGACTGGATAAACATTTACTACCCTCACACACTAACAGTATGGCTAGTAGACTGGAGAAACATTTACTACCCTCACACACTTACAGTATGGCTAGTAGACTGGAGAAACATTTACTACCCTCACACACTAACAGTATGGCTTATAGACTGGAGAAACATGTATTACCCTCACACACTAACAGTATGGCTAGTAGACTGGATAAACATTTACTACCCTCACACACTAACAGTTTGGCTAATAGACTGGAGAAACATTTACTACCCTCACACACTAACAGTATGGCTCATAGACTAGAGAAACATTTACTACCCTCACACACTAACAGTATGGCTAGTAGACTGGATAAACATTTACTACCCTCACACACTAACAGTTTGGCTAGTAGACTGGAGAAACATTTACTACCCTCACACACTAACAGTATGGCTTATAGACTGGAGAAACATTTACTACCCTCACACACTAACAGTATGGCTCATAGACTAGAGAAACATTTACTACCCTCACACACTAACAGTATGGCTAGTAGACTGGATAAACATTTACTACCCTCACACACTAACAGTTTGGCTAGTAGACTGGAGAAACATTTACTACCCTCACACACTAACAGTATGGCTTATAGACTGGAGAAACATTTACTACCCTCACACACTTACAGTATGGCTAGTAGACTGGAGAAACATTTACTACCCTCACCCACTTACAGTATGGCTAGTAGACTGGAGAAACATTTACTACCCTCACACACTAACAGTATGGCTAGTAGACTGGAGAAACATTTACTACCCTCACACACTAACAGTATGGCCTGTAGACTGGAGAAACATTTACTACCCTCACACACTAACAATATGGCTAGTAGACTGGAGAAACATTTACTACCCTCACACACTAACAATATGGCTAGTAGACTGGAGAAACATTTACTACCCTCACACACTAACAATATGGCTAGTAGACTGGAGAAACATTTACTACCCTCACACACTAACAATATGGCTAGTAGACTGGAGAAACATTTACTACCCTCACACACTAACAGTATGGCTCATAGACTAGAGAAACATTTACTACCCTCACACACTAACAGTATGGCTAATAGACTGGAGTAACATTTACTACCCTCAAACACTAACAGTATGGCTTATAGACTGGAGAAACATTGTACTACCCTCACACACTAACAATATGGCTAGTAGACTGGAGAAACATTTACTACCCTCACACACTAACAATATGGCTAGTAGACTGGAGAAACATTTACTACCCTCACACACTAACAGTATGGCTTATAGACTGGAGAAACATTTACTACCCTCACACACTAACAGTATGGCTCATAGACTAGAGAAACATTTACTACCCTCACACACTAACAGTATGGCTAGTAGACTGGATAAACATTTACTACCCTCACACACTAACAGTTTGGCTAGTAGACTGGAGAAACATTTACTACCCTCACACACTAACAGTATGGCTTATAGACTGGAGAAACATTTACTACCCTCACACACTAACAGTATGGCTCATAGACTAGAGAAACATTTACTACCCTCACACACTTACAGTATGGCTAGTAGACTGGAGAAACATTTACTACCCTCACACACTTACAGTATGGCTAGTAGACTGGAGAAACATTTACTACCCTCACACACTTACAGTATGGCTAGTAGACTGGAGAGACATTTACTACCCTCACACACTAACAGTATGGCTAGTAGACTGGAGAAACATTGTACTACCCTCACACACTAACAATATGGCTAGTAGACTGGAGAAACATTTACTACCCTCACACACTAACAATATGGCTAGTAGACTGGAGAAACATTTACTACCCTCACACACTAACAATATGGCTAGTAGACTGGAGAAACATTTACTACCCTCACACACTAACAATATGGCTAGTAGACTGGAGAAACATTTACTACCCTCACACACTAACAGTATGGCTCATAGACTAGAGAAAGATTTACTACCCTCACACACTAACAGTATGGCTAATAGACTGGAGTAACATTTACTACCCTCAAACACTAACAGTATGGCTTATAGACTGGAGAAACATGTATTACCCTCACACACTAACAGTATGGCTAGTAGACTGGATAAACATTTACTACCCTCACACACTAACAGTTTGGCTAATAGACTGGAGAAACATTTACTACCCTCACACACTAACAGTATGGCTCATAGACTAGAGAAACATTTACTACCCTCACACACTAACAGTTTGGCTAGTAGACTGGAGAAACATTTACTACCCTCACACACTAACAGTATGGCTTATAGACTGGAGAAACATTTACTACCCTCACACACTAACAGTATGGCTCATAGACTAGAGAAACATTTACTACCCTCACACACTAACAGTATGGCTAGTAGACTGGATAAACATTTACTACCCTCACACACTAACAGTTTGGCTAGTAGACTGGAGAAACATTTACTACCCTCACACACTAACAGTATGGCTTATAGACTGGAGAAACATTTACTACCCTCACACACTTACAGTATGGCTAGTAGACTGGAGAAACATTTACTACCCTCACACACTTACAGTATGGCTAGTAGACTGGAGAAACATTTACTACCCTCACACACTTACAGTATGGCTAGTAGACTGGAGAGACATTTACTACCCTCACACACTAACAGTATGGCTAGTAGACTGGAGAAACATTGTACTACCCTCACACACTAACAATATGGCTAGTAGACTGGAGAAACATTTACTACCCTCACACACTAACAATATGGCTAGTAGACTGGAGAAACATTGTACTACCCTCACACACTAACAATATGGCTAGTAGACTGGAGAAACATTTACTACCCTCACACACTAACAATATGGCTAGTAGACTGGAGAAACATTTACTACCCTCACACACTAACAGTATGGCTCATAGACTAGAGAAACATTTACTACCCTCACACACTAACAGTATGGCTAATAGACTGGAGAAACATTTACTACCCTCAAACACTAACAGTATGGCTTATAGACTGGAGAAACATTGTACTACCCTCACACACTAACAATATGGCTAGTAGACTGGAGAAACATTTACTACCCTCACACACTAACAATATGGCTAGTAGACTGGAGAAACATTTACTACCCTCACACACTAACAGTATGGCTTATAGACTGGAGAAACATTTACTACCCTCACACACTAACAGTATGGCTCATAGACTAGAGAAACATTTACTACCCTCACACACTAACAGTATGGCTAGTAGACTGGATAAACATTTACTACCCTCACACACTAACAGTTTGGCTAGTAGACTGGAGAAACATTTACTACCCTCACACACTAACAGTATGGCTTATAGACTGGAGAAACATTTACTACCCTCACACACTAACAGTATGGCTCATAGACTAGAGAAACATTTACTACCCTCACACACTTACAGTATGGCTAGTAGACTGGAGAAACATTTACTACCCTCACACACTTACAGTATGGCTAGTAGACTGGAGAAACATTTACTACCCTCACACACTTACAGTATGGCTAGTAGACTGGAGAAACATTTACTACCCTCACACACTAACAGTATGGCTAGTAGACTGGAGAAACATTGTACTACCCTCACACACTAACAATATGGCTAGTAGACTGGAGAAACATTGTACTACCCTCACACACTAACAATATGGCTAGTAGACTGGAGAAACATTTACTACCCTCACACACTAACAATATGGCTAGTAGACTGGAGAAACATTTACTACCCTCACACACTAACAATATGGCTAGTAGACTGGAGAAACATTTACTACCCTCACACACTAACAGTATGGCTCATAGACTAGAGAAACATTTACTACCCTCACACACTAACAGTATGGCTAATAGACTGGAGTAACATTTACTACCCTCAAACACTAACAGTATGGCTTATAGACTGGAGAAACATGTATTACCCTCACACACTAACAGTATGGCTAGTAGACTGGATAAACATTTACTACCCTCACACACTAACAGTTTGGCTAATAGACTGGAGAAACATTTACTACCCTCACACACTAACAGTATGGCTCATAGACTAGAGAAACATTTACTACCCTCACACACTAACAGTTTGGCTAGTAGACTGGAGAAACATTTACTACCCTCACACACTAACAGTATGGCTTATAGACTGGAGAAACATTTACTACCCTCACACACTAACAGTATGGCTCATAGACTAGAGAAACATTTACTACCCTCACACACTTACAGTTTGGCTAGTCGACTGGAGAAACATTTACTACCCTCACACACTTACAGTATGGCCTGTAGACTGGAGAAACATTTACTACCCTCACACACTTACAGTATGGCTAGTAGGCTGGAGAAACATTTACTACCCTCACCCACTTACAGTATGGCTAGTAGACTGGAGAAACATTTACTACCCTCACACACTAACAGTATGGCTAGTCGACTGGAGAAACATTTACTACCCTCACACACTTACAGTATGGCCTGTAGACTGGAGAAACATTTACTACCCTCACACACTAACAGTATGGCTAGTAGACTGGAGAAACATTTACTACCCTCACACACTAACAATATGGCTAGTAGACTGGAGAAACATTTACTACCCTCACACACTAACAGTATGGCTAGTAGACTGGAGAAACATTTACTACCCTCACACACTAACAGTATGGCTAGTAGACTGGAGAAACATTTACTACCCTCACACACTAACAATATGGCTAGTAGACTGGATAAACATTTACTACCCTCACACACTTACAGTATGGCTAGTAGACTGGAGAAACATTTACTACCCTCACACACTTACAGTATGGCTAGTAGACTGGAGGAACATTTACTACCCTCACACACTTACAGTATGGCTAGTAGACTGGAGAAACATTTACTACCCTCACACACTTACAGTACAACTCGTAGATTAGAGAAACATTTAGGTTTAATGTGCGTTAGGTTTATCCTGAGATCACAGACTTGCGGAATTAATGCAAGTGAAACTATGGAGCACTGTTCTATATCATTTTCCATGAATAATACTAATAATGCATGGAATTTATATAGAGCTTTTCAAGAATCCAAATACGCTTTACAGTTTCAAACAGAACAAAAACCAAAGCAAAAACAATTGCAGACTAAACAGAAAGATGGACAATGATGGCAACTAACATGGAGAAAAATGTTGGACAATGCAGACAACTCTCACTGTCCCCCTTTCCCTCCCCCTCTCCCGTCATCCTCCCTCCAGCAGCCCACCCCCCTCTCCCGGAGGTCAAGCCGTTCCCAGGGACATCAGAGGGAGTGAGGGAGTCCAGCAGCACCACCGGCATGGTGGTGGGCATCGTGGCAGCCGCCGCCCTCTGCATCCTCATCCTGCTCTACGCCATGTACAAGTACCGCAACCGCGACGAGGGCTCGTACCACGTGGACGAGAGCCGCAACTACATCAGTAACTCCGCCACCCAGCCTAACGGCAGCACCAAGGACAAGCCGCTGGGCATCGCCAAGATCTCCAAGAACAAGAAGAACAAAGACAAGGAGTACTACGTGTGAGGATTGGAGGGACACCCTTATGACATTCACATATACACATATACACATCTACACTTATACAGACATATGCACACATACAGGAGGACATGCCCTGAGACGCCCACACACACACACACACACACACACACACACACACACACACACACACACACACACACACACACACACACACACACACACACACACACACACACACACACATAAAAGAAACACACAGAGACAAAGAGACTGCCATGAGGGCAGAGACCCACCCTGTACAGTAATAATAACCACTAACCACATCCTCTCTGTGTGAGGCCTGTGTTCGACCAGAATAACCGTAATGACAAGCAGAGTAATCACCAGGTAGACTCCTGGTACAGGTCCAGTAAAGGACTAGCCCCTGTCTCTCCCTGCTATAAACTGTCCTGTAGACTCAGAGAGAGGAGGGGGCAGGGGGCAGACTGGGAAAGAACACCAAACACTAGTGTTCTGTCGTACGGAGTCAAAATCAGTATATCCAGATTAACACCCTGATAAACTCCCAGTTTCAATTTTGTGTAAAGCTGGTGTTGTCCAATGGGGGAACACCAGATTACCTGAACCCTGCCCCTAACCCTAGCCCACCAGTCAGCAGAATGGACGTTACCACGCCAATAAGACCGGAAGAGTCACACCCACCAGGGTTGCCATGGTGGCTCTGTTTGCCCGACTCGCTGGGGAGGGACGGAGTAGGGCGTGTACGTGGAAAAGGGAGCTGTGTGTGTTTGAAATGTTGCCGGGACATTTATTTTCAAACGTTATACAACGTACGTTACAATGTTGTATCAACCCATCCAGACTATGAAAACGAGAGACTTTGACTCTGACTCTGGAGAGGAGACCAGAGACACCAGAACTACCTACCTACCTACCTACACAACACACAACACACTCACACCTCCTACAACACCACAAGAGCTTCATTACCAGAGCTTCATCCCTGACCGGTGGCAACGATATCTGCGATAATGATGATATTATTATGATAATGCTGAAGTCGATGATGAAGAAAAAGAAGAATGAGGATGAACATGTGGGCAGTTTAGACTCTTTGGGGAAATTGTTGCACGTTGAATTATCTTACTCCATGTGTTTCTAACAGAGCAGAGACTACAGGAGTTACTCCTAAACCCAGTACAGCCATAACCTACCACCTGGCTCACCGAAGCCTACCACATGATCCACCACCTGGGCTTATAATAACCGACCACCTGGCTCACCGAAGCCTACCACATGATCCACCACCTGGGCTTATAATAACCTACCACCTGGCTCACCGAAGCCTACCACATGATCCACCACCTGGGCTTATAATAACCGACCACCTGGCTCACCGAAGCCTACCACATGATCCACCACCCGAGGGCCAATTATTACAGGGCTTAATAGTGACAGACCGACAACACAACAGGATAAGCTAACTTCAGAACTAACATCATATAGCAATCATCAATAAGAAGACAGGACAAATGCTGTACACACAACAACGTTCCATCCCTTCCAACACACAGCAGAGTGTGACCAGGCTCCAGG
Source organism: Oncorhynchus keta (assembly GCF_023373465.1). Lineage (NCBI taxonomy): Eukaryota > Metazoa > Chordata > Actinopteri > Salmoniformes > Salmonidae > Oncorhynchus > Oncorhynchus keta. The sequence continues at coordinate 35,932,399 of NC_068444.1, read as the reverse complement.
GTCTCTGAGAGCCAGGTTGGTATGTTTGTTTTGGGTTGTGGTTTAGTGAGTAACCCTGGTGTAAAGGCTGGGTATGTCCTCCTGCCACAGGCCCAGCCCCGTTTTAAAGCCTGTCCTATAGACAACTATACGTGCTCTGATGAACGTTTTATATTACAACAAAAAAAAATTCTGTAAAATAATCAAAAACAGAATACTAAGTGTTATCATGTGTTTCTATAATGATAGAGCTGTTCATGATGCCATTGGCTAATAGAATTTGAGTTGCTTTACTTTCATTGGCCCTCCCTCTCCGAGCATCCTGTGTGTTCACATTGGTTGATTGTCCCTCTCGTTGTCCATGTGATCAATTCCAGCCAGCCAGGAGTGGGGGGGGTGGGGGCGGGCTCTGTGGAGAAGGTTAAAGGTGTGACTATGATGTCATTCAGTGCATGTAAGACTGTGTAGGTCTCAAATGGCAGATGTTTAAAGTAGTGCACTATTAGTGCTAACCCTAAAACTACATGGCTCTGATCAAAAGTAGTGCACAGGAAATAGGGTGCCATTTGAGACACAAACCTACTGTAAGAACAGAGTAGATAGAAAATCACTGTCCAGAACAGGCAGTAGTCTCCATTGTGACTAATCTGGACATTGTATTTCTAGCTTTTGTCGGCAAGCACGCTCCCCCGGGTCATCCAAGCAATATTGCCAACCAATCACATGCATGGGAATCAGACTGGGGGCGGGACATAAAGCATTAAAGACATAGTAGTAATAAAACCTAAAAATTTGACAGAAAAATGTAACTAATTGATTCCTTCTCTTTATCTATCCCTTTATCCCTATTTCTCTCTGTTCTTCTCTCCCTCTCGTCGACGCCTCTCTTCCTCTCTCTTTCTTTCTCCTTTTCTCCTCTCTGTTTCTATCTGAAGTGAAGGAGGAGCATTGAACTGTGGTGTTCTTCATCTAAGTGTTCATTTAGCCTTTTGATTTTATATATATACAATTTTTCTACAGTATTTTACTTTTATTTTTATTGTTACAGTTCTTTGAAGAACATAAAGTGGAACTTTATTATGAAAAATAGTTTTGAAGATCAAACGAGTCAATAAAATATTACCCAAGTGAAGTTACCTTAACTTTTATTCTATTCTCTTCTATTCAAAAATATGACATAAGTGAAGTTATTTAGCAAATTTCCTACACAACAATATTGTCACGCCCTGACCATAGATATCCCTTGGTTCTCTATGGTGAAGTAGGTCAGGGTGTGATTAGGGGGTGTTCTAGTATGTCTATTTCTATCTTGGTGCTAATATGGTTCCCAATTAGAGGCAGCTGTTTATCGTTGCCTCTGATTGGTGACCATATTTAGGTAGCCATTTCCCCACCTGTGTTTTGTGGGATATTGTTTGTGTTTAGTTGCCTGTGTGCATGTCATGAGTTCGGTTTGTTTCATGGAGGTTAAAAAGATGTGGACCTATACTCACGCTGCGCCTTGTTCCGCTCATTACGGCGATCGTGACAAATATTCCTTTATCCTCCCTCTATCCCATTCTCTCTCTCTCCCTCTTTTTGGTTTCAGGTAAAAACCTTTTACACGGAGGGTTCTACATGGAACCCAAAATAGTACTACCTTGGAACCAAAAAGGGTTACTACCTAATAACCATTTTTATGAGTGTTGTGTTAGAGAACATTATGTCCACATTGTTTCCCTCAGACACACACATACAAGCAGGCTAAACACACTCCCTGGTCGCAGTAGATATCCACAAGATCCTCTGAATTTAGGGGAACGGGGCAAAAGGTAGCGATCCAGCGGATTGGTGGATAAGTGAACAGTTTATCAACCCCATCTCCCAAGGTCTAGGTCACACTGTGACTACCATCACACACAGACACACACCACTACAGGAAGAAACCTCAGCCTCTTTCAATCTCTTGTCTCTCTTTAACACTCTTTCTCGCACACTGTCTCTCTCGCTCTCAAACTCACACGCACACAAACTGCTGACCGGAGAGAGACGGAGAAAGGAATGGAGGGATGAGTATCTGGATAGAGGAGTGAGGGCAATGCTGAAGCACCTGTGTGCGTTTTTTTTTTTCAAAGAGGACATGGTGTTCCTTTTGATGCTATCGCTACCCTTTTTTCATTATTTATTGACTTGGTGGAGGAGATGTGTTGCTGATTGAACATGGAGATCAGGGCAGGGACATGACGGGTTCATAGTTACCACACTATAGTGACTGTTGGTTAGTTACTGTGTTGTACTTTATAATATTTTCCACATTGTGTTATGCTACAGCCTTATTCTAAAATAGATTACATGTATTTGTTTCCTCATCAATCTACACACAATAGCCCGTAATAATAACAAATCAAAAACAAGTTCAGAAATGTTACATCTGTATTGCTCTTTGGGGGTTTTAGGCTGGGTTTCTGTATAAACACTTTGTGACATCTGCTGATGTAAAAAGGGCTTCATAAATACGTTTGATTGATCGATATCCCATGTGTATCAAGAATGGTCCAACCCCAAAGGACATCCAGCCAACTTGAGTCAACATGGGCCAGCAGGATGCTTTCAACATCTTGTAGGTTTCTGACAAATTGAGGCTGTTCTAAGGGCAGGGGGGGGTAACCAAATATTAGGAAAGTGTTCCTAGTGTTTTAAACACTCAGTGAGGGAAAACAAACTCAATATACTTTACAATGCCTAAAACTAAATTGAAACTGTGTAGGAAGGATAATGGACCTATTGTATATTCATATTGTTTCTTGACTGTGTCCAGCTTGCTAATAATCACCAAAATGAAAGTTAGACAGGCAGGGAGCATCGAAAATCTCCAAAACGATGGACAGAGGACTATTTTCTGAAAATGTTCACAGCGAGGAAATATAGCACATTTTTTGTGCGGCCCTCCGGACCTTGTTGTCACGTTGGTATAAAGGGATTGGAAGACAGGCGCAGGAATGTGTAATAGGGTTTTTTATTGACCCAAATTACAGCGTGCCATGTAAAGGCACGGGGACGAAGACCAAACAAACACGTACAGAGCGAGGAGTGCCTCTAATAAATTCATGGGACGAGACCCGAACACACACAAGCACACAATGACTACCACACGGGACGAGACCCATAATCATCTGCGCAATACAAGTGGCACGAAAGGCAAAACAACACAGCACAGATACTCACACGACCAACGGACATAGAAACAATAATCAACAGGACAATGGTAAACAAAGGGCACACTTATACAATTAATAATCAATGGGGATAGGGACCAGGTGTGCATAATGACAGTTGCGGAGGGACCCGTGACACTTGTTGAAGGCCGAATGCGGCCCCCGGGGCAAAATTAGTCTGACACCCCTGCTTTACACACACCTCACCCTCAACGGCATGCCCCAGACCTCTGTAAGAACAGAGTATTCAGCTACCAACACTACTTATACCCACACACCTTAAACATACACATCTGCACTTACGCTGAATGACATGCCATACGTAGGCCGCTGTAAAACCAGAGTTCAGACACACCTTACATGCACCTCACGCTGGTAGGCATTCCCTATAGACCTCTGTAAGGATAGAGAACACACGCCTACACACACCTTACACACACCGACAGTGCCATCGGAAAGTATTAAGACCTAGACTTTTTCCACATTTTGTTACGTTACAGCCTTATTCTAAAATTGATTACATCCATTGTTTTCCTCATCAATCTACACACAATACGCCACAATGACAAAGCAAAAATAGTTTTTTAGACATTTTAACAAATGTAATAATAATAAAAAACAGAAATCCCTTATTTACATAAGTATTCAGACCTTTTGCTATGAGACTTGAAATTGAGCTCAGGTGCATCCTGTTCCATTGATCATCCTTGAGATGTTTCTACAACTTGATTGGAGTCTACCTGTGGTAAATTCAATTGATTAGACATTATTTGGAAAGGAACACACATGTGGTCCCACAGATAACAGCGCATGTAAAAAATAAATTAAAAAGCCATGAGGTCGAAGGAATTGTCCGTAGAGCTCCGCGACAGGATTGTGTCGAGGCATAGATCTGGGGAAGGCTACCAAAACATATCTGCAGCATTGAAAATCCTAAGAACATTCCATTCTTAAATGGAAGAAGTTTAGAACCACCAAGACTCTTCCTAGAGCTGACCGCCAGGCCAAACTGAGCAGTCAGGGGAGATGGGCCTTTGTCAGGGAAATGAACAAGAACCAAATTGTCACTCTGGCAGAGCTCCAGAGTTCCTCTGTGGAGATGGGATAACCTTCCAAAAGGACAACCATCTCTGCAGCACTCCACCAATCAGGTCTTTATGGTAGTAGGCAGATGGAAGCCACTCCTCAGTAAAAGGTACATGACAGCCCGCTTGGAGTTTGCCAAAAGGCACCTAAAGGACTCTCAGACCTAGAGGAACAAGATTCTCTGGTCTGATGGAACCAAGATTGAACTTTTTGGCCTGAATGCCAAGTGTCACGTCTGGAGGAAACCTGGCACTATCCCTACGGTGAAGGATGGTGGTGGCAGATGTTTTTCAGCAGCATTGGATTGGATTGAGGGAAAGATGGAGCAAAGTACAGAGAGATCCTTGATGAAAACCTGCTCCAGAGCGATCAGGACCTCAGACTGGTGCGGAGGTTCACCTTCCAACAGGACAATAACCCTAAGCACACAGCCAAGATAATGCAGGAGTGGCTTCGGGACAAGTCTCTGGATGTCCTTGAGTGGCCCAGCCAGAGCCCAGACTTGAACCTGATCGAACATCTCTGGAGAAACCTGAAAATAGCTGTGCAGCGACGCTCCCCATCCAACCTGACAGAGCTTGTGAGGATATGCAGAGAAGAATTGGAGAAACTCCTCAAATACAGGTGTGCCAAGTTTGTAGCGTCATACCCAAGAAGACTGAGGCTGTAATCGCTGCCAAAGGTGTTTCAACAAAGTACTTAGGAAAGGGTTTGAATACTTATGTATATATATCAGTTTTTATTTTTTATAAATTTAGCTGCCACAACTGAAGGTCTGCAAGTGGAATTATTTTTATTTGCCCTGTACACGAAGAGACAACACACATTATGTTAACCCTTTGTGCAGTCCTAGCTCTCAGGCACCTGCGCAAGCACATGGACACTCACTCAAACACTGTCCCAAGTACTCACAAGTTACAATAGATACCCAAGTTAGCGAGCTTTTTGAAACTTGTTGACATAAATCTTTATACACTGCTCAAAAAAATAAAGGGAACACTTAAACAACACAATGTAACTCCAAGTCAATCACACTTCTGTGAAATTAAACTGTCCACTTAGGAAGCAACACTGATTGACAATAAATTTCACATGCTGTTGTGCAAATGGAATAGACAACAGGTGGAAATTATAGGCAATTAGCAAGACACCCCCAATAAAGGAGTGGTTCTACAGGTGATAACCACAGACCACTTCTCAGTTCCTATGCTTCCTGGCTGATGTTTTGGTCACTTTTGAATGCTGGCGGTGCTTTCACTATAGTGGTAGCATGAGACGGAGTCTACAACCCACACAAGTGGCTCAAGTAGTGCAGCTCATCCAGGATGACACATCAATGCGAGCTGTGGCAAGACGGTTTGCTGTGTCTGTCAGTGTAGTGTCCAGAGCATGGAGGAGCTACCAGGAGACAGGCCAGTACATCAGGAGACGTGGAGGAGGCCGTAGGAGGGCAACAACCCAGCAGCAGGACCGCTACCTCCGCCTTTGTGCAGGGAGGAGCAGGAGGAGCACTGCTAGAGCCCTGCAAAATTACCTCCAGCAGGCCACAAATGTGCATGTGTCTGCTCAAACGGTCAGAAACAGCATCCATGAGGGCCCAACGTCCACAGGTGGGGGTTGTGCTTACAGCCCAAAACCGTGCAGGACGTTTGGCATTTGCCAGAGAACACCAATATTGGCAAATTCGCCACTGGCGCCCTGTGCTCTTCATAGATGAAAGCAGGTTCACACTGAGCACATGTGACAGACGTGACAGAGTCTGGAGACGCCGTGGAGAACGTTCTGCTGCCTGCAATATCCTCCAGCATGACCGGTTGGCGGTGGGTCAGTCATGGTGTGGGGTGGCATTTCTTTGGGGGGCCGCACAGCCCTCCATGTGCTTGCCAGAGGTAGCCTGACTGCCATTAGGTACCGAGATGAGATCCTCAGACCCCTTGTGAGACCATATGCGGGTGCGGTTGGCCCTGGGCTCCTCTTAATGCAAGACAATGCTAGACCTCATGTGGCTGGAGTGTGTCAGCAGTTCCTGCAAGAGGAAGGCATTGATGCTATGGACTGGCCCACCCGTTCCCCAGACCTGAATCCAATTGAGCACATCTGGGACATCATGTCTCGCTCCATCCACCAACAGACTGCCAGGACTTGGCGGATGCTTTAGTCCAGGTCTGGGAGGAGATCCGCCACCTCATCAGGAGCATGCCCAGGCGTTGTAGGGAGGTCATACAGGCACGTGGAGGCCACACACACTACTCAGCCTCATTTTGACTTGTTTTAAGGACATTACATCAAAGTTGGATCAGCTTGTAGTGTGGTTTTCCACCTTAATTTTGAGTGTGACTCCAAATCCAGACCTCCATGGGTTGATAAATTTGATTTCCATTGATAATTTTTGTGTGATTTTCTTGTCAGCACATTCAACTATATAAAGAAAGAAGTATTTAATAAGAATATTTCATTCATTCAGATCTAGAATGTGTTATGTTAGTGTTCCCTTTATTGTTTTGAGCAGTGTATTATCCACATAGTAACAAACTTATGGTAGCATAACAGTACATTGTGTAACATTATGACGGTTTTATATTAAACAAGGACAACATACATTGCTTGCCGAAGGTGGGGCAAAAGAGAACAATAAGGGGTACGGAAATACAGATAACCCGCGATGGGCCAAACCAAAATATACAAAACTTTTACAATCACATGTATGTACAATATTGATATGAAAAAGTGTTTGAACACCAAAGAAAAACATTAGCTATGCAGCTGTAATTCAATTTAAAAATACACTGAATTATTATTATTATCAAATTATTAACATCCCCTCTTGACCTGGCCTATTTGAATTGGTCCTTGTGTGCAATTTGGTGCATAATCTAGGGGAACAACATCACACTGCTACACAAGCCATGCCTCTTCGCCCAACATCAGCACTCGGCCTCACTAATGCTCTTGTGGCTGAATGGAAGCAAGTCCCTGCAGCAATGTTCCAACGTCTAGTTGAAAGCCTTCCCAGAAGAGTGGAGGCTGTTATAGCAGCAAACGGGGGACCAACTCCATATTAATGACCATGATTTTGGAATGAGATGTTCGACGAGCAGGTGTCCACATACTTCTGGTCATGTAGTGTATGTTCTGATTTAAAAAACATTCTAAGGTTTGCATCATTCACAACTAAAGTTGCCAAATAACTCTAAATATGTCATATTGAACCTGTTTCAAATGATCACTTTTATGCTCATCATAGCTACTCCGTAATTGTATTTATTTGATTTATTTCACATTTATTTAACCAGGTAGGCATGTTGAGAACAAGTTCTCAATTTACAATTACGACCTGGCCAAGATAAAGCAAAGCAGTTCGACACAAACAACAACACAGAGTTACACACGGAGTAAAACAAACATACAGTCAATAATACAGTAGAAAAATGAGTCTATATACAATGTGAGCAAATGAGGTGAGATAAGGGAGGTAAAGGCAAAAAAAGGCCATGGTGGCAAAGTAAATACAATATAGCAAGTAAAAAATAAAATAAATAAATGGGAAACATATCCTTTCTATTTTATTCAGCTAAGTTAAATTATATTATTCTTACTATAAAATAATGTTGAATAAAAGAATGACACAGGATTTATAAGCATACATTGTCAGCTAAATGAACAAGCCTACAGCCTATGGCATGGCACATAGACAGATAACATATTCTGTTAATCTAAAATACATTTTCTTCATATCAAAATGTTTCTTTAGACTTGACTAAATGTTACACCAACCATGTTACACCAGCATAACATCAGCATTCGGGTAGAATAGTTGAACACGCATACATGTGCACAGGCACAGAGATTACATTTAGAACAATATCGAGACTAATAGAAAGAAATGTGGCATAACCCTCAACCTTTGCACAGGGCCCAGACCGTACAAATGTACCGAGCTAAGAATCCAATATTGCGTCACGCCTATAATTTTGTGAGATTCTACCGTCATAATCATAACCAATGACAACCCTCGTCAATTACGTCACATAGCTAGCTAGTAAAATGGTTCACAGTCGCTGATGTTACACATGTTTGCTAACCAGTTACAAACGCAAGGCGTGGCGCATAACAAGTTAGCAGGTGCCAGGCTAGCTTGCCAGCCAGCCAACTCCAGTCATGTGCTAACGTTTGCTGGTAAACCTAGCTTTAGGTGGCTGGTTGTAATGTAGGTCGCTGTTTAGTAGCTATATCTATAAAACGAGAAGAGGTTTTACAATCGAGGTACAATAGATATCTGATTGTAAAACCACTTCTATTTTTAGCCATAGATATGTTTACCTGTAGTTGTTTAGCTAGCTACCTAAGTTAGCAATCAGAAAAATAATTTGATTTCCCCCCACTGTAACACAGTAGTAGTATGTTAGCCAGCAATACACAATATGGGTTTCAGTAGATAAACTGAAGTTACCTAGCTAGCTAGGTGACTTGCAGGAAAATTACTTTCTTAGCTAGCCACCGTATTTGTCATCTGCCCTTTTACAGTAGTGCTGGCATCAGCTGTAGCTGAGCTTCTAGCTAAATCCAACTCTTTGTTTCAAATCCCTTTCGCTTTATTCTGATTGAAACATGTATGGTTGAATGTCACCATGTAGCTAACAGAGCATCAAACAACTCTTCATTGTCGAATTTGTGTTGATCAGAGGAATCACTTGAAGCCTTTGTGGTCTGGTCAGTTCTTTTAGTTTTGCCCAAAGGATTGTGACGTTAGTGTCTGCCTCCCTTTCAAAAAAGCCTGCCTTGTGGGAGGGACAGGCCAGAGCACAAAACACCGCCCCACATGAATTGTAGTTTTCGGAGACTGGAGAATATTTTTTTGTTTTTGGGGCTTGTATATTTAGAAATGAATCCTCTGATAGGAACATAGCTGAAAGAGGTTCAATGGCTCTATCGAACAAGGACAGCCATATCTACAAGCACAAAAACATATAGTGGGATCAGTATAACATAGAGCCTTTGAGATGTTATACTGTTATAAAGCAGGACTACATTTATTTTCCGATCTCAGCCTCTCTCACCGTCAGTACACCATCATATCATTCAGCGTGCAAAGCCCAGGCCTTCCTCCTGGGCAAATATGTGTGAAAAAAATATGTATGAAAAAAAGCCCAGAATCCCCCAGTGTGAGATTCTCCTTCAATTGGGGTCATGGTAATGGCCATAGCGGAATATGGCAATGGTATCAAACACATGGTTTTCTATGTGTTTGATGGCGTTCCATTCTCGTCGTTCCAGCCATTATTTTGAGCCAGCCTACTCGGAAAAAAGAAAAAATCAGGACAAATATGTATGGTGGTGAAAAAATGTGGAAAATGTGAATACTTTCTTTATGAAACACCATTTTCCACCATTTTTCACCAATTGGTAGTTACAGTCTTGTCCTATCGCTGCAACTCCAGTACGGACTCGGGAGCGGCGAGGGTCGAGAGCCATGCATCCTCCGAAACACGAACCCTCCAAGCTTCTTGACACACTGCTCGCTTAACCTGGAAGCCAGCCGCACCAATGTGTTGGAGGAAACAACATACAGCTGGCAAC